>NW_015542555.1:149856-153779 GCF_001515605.1 Sinocyclocheilus anshuiensis
TTTTATACAAAATACATTTATTTATTTATTTTCAAAAATAGCTGTTGTACATCCACAGGGTCATAGCACATTACAGTTTTAGTGTCATTGAATTTAAACGTTTAATTTTTCATTATTGTTTTTAATCTGCAAAGATTTCCCTTTCTTTACCTGGACACTCAGTTTGTCCCAAAAATGTCTCAATTCGCTTTCCTTTAGAGAAACAGCAGCAATAAAGAGATCTCATTTTAATTTTTTCTTTTCTGCCATTAATATTTACACTAATGAAAACAAGTGAAGTAGAGTTGTTTGAAATGTGAGTATTTATTGAACATTTATAGAGCAATGTTCACATATTATTCTCATAACAAGTGTTTATTTTAGCAATGACTTCCTTCTCACAGTATGAAAACCATTCCAGCAGGTTGTACAGTACAACTTCACTTGTCTTGCCATGTGGCCAGAGCAACGTAAAATGAGGATGCAATCTTTTAAACCCCCAATTTTTAAACTCCAATTATTTTCCCTTCCCGCCAATTTCTGCTGGTAGCTCTCTTATGTCTGGCCTGCACTTCCACTCAAGTCCCTCAGATTGTCAGTCCACGTCCATTTTTCTCCCAGCGGCCTTCCTGTCGTTCTATTGAGGTTGAGTGCACAGAGTTGAGTGGTAGTCGATAATGAGGAACAAAGAGGACAAACCTGATACTGAATATGGCTGATTGTAATTGTGCAGTGAGGATGAAGCTCTTCCCCAGGACTGATTGCAGGTGGTAGGTGGAGAGACTCTGATTCCATTTGATTCTCAGCAGAGAGCTCCTTCTCCATATCAACTTAATCTCCACTCTGTAGGACATCTGCCCACTCTCTGCATGTGTGTGTATGGGAGAGAGACCACCACCATCACATAGCTCAGCACATGTACTCATTCCATCCATGATCAAGAGAAAAGAGACAAAGTCGACTGAAATATCGAAAATCGCAGTGCATCTAGGTACTTTATCTTCCGGTTAGGAAATAGATCATCATGAATAATTGATATCATGACTTGAGGTTGACTGATAGAGGTTTTAATGGTCGATACCGATATCTAGTGAGGAGAGTCGCACTGTGCCAAATCTGTAAAAACAGGGCACAGTGTACTGTATTAATATAAAGGAATTTTCTGTATTGAATTTGTACAGGTTTTTACCTGTATTTAAAATTTTGCATTGTGTTTTCTCTCTATCTATTGCACTAATAATACAAATGATAATAATAAAAAAAATCTAAATAATAATTAAATACAAAATGTAATTTAATGACTGCAAAAAATATGTATACATAATTTAATAATTTTAATGAAGACTTATTTTACACAAAATTGCAAATAAATATGTAGAAAATGCATTTTTTGCTAATTTTCGTTCACATACTTTAATAAATGAGATATCGCAGATCATATTTAGCCTATGTCTACATTAATCCAGATAGTTTTGGAAATGGCGTTTTCGTTTTAAAACGCTGTCCGTCCACATTAGTGTTTTCAAGCGTTTTCCAAAAGGTCCTCATCCGCACTAAAACATCGGAAAACGTTAAATTCGCCTTACTGCGCATGTGTAAAACCCCCATAAAAGTTTACTGAGATGACACAGACGAAACAGACATAATAAGTTTTCATGCAATTCTTCTTGAAGAATTTTATTTACGAAAATCCCAGCATTCACTGACGTGTCCAGGTTGCGCTCACTTCCCATTATATGCTTGATCTAAAACGCAACTGCCCTTATGTTTTGCCGCAGGACAGGAATTCTGAGTAAATTTTCTGTCATCTTTGCAGGACTGTAATATGAAGAGTGTACAAAGTAACATATCTTTAGCAACAGTGTGAAAGGAAATAGCACACAACGGGCAAAATTTTCAAAAGCCTCAATTTTTTCACAGTCCACACTACGACACAAAAACAGCGTTTTCAAATTTATTTACTTTGGAGAGTGTTTTCAAAAAGCTGTTTTCCTTGACAAAAACACAGTGTCTCAGAGTGGACGGAAGGCCAAAACGAAGGGAAAAGGATGCATTTTCAAACGAAAACGTCTTAGTGTGGACAAGGCCTTAGCCAGCAAAGATACTATATAGGCTAAAAGAACAACCAACACACTCTCATGGCAATTTGTAATTATTTCAGGTTTGGTGCATTAGTGACTAATTCATATGAATTCTGAAAATTAATGTGTATGTTTTTGTATGATCTGCTCACACCCAATAGATGGTTATGTTTAGGAATAGGGTTGGGGGCAGGTCTTCCAGAAATTGTATGTTTTTATATTCATATTGGATTGCCGCCTCATAAAATAGTTACCTTTTCCTGTGAGACTGGATTGGAACAACACTAAAATGACTCTCCTGTTTTCATGAAGTATAGCACATCTTTTGGAACGACCATCATTCCTGTCATTATTTCCCTTTTTGGTGCAGTTTGAGCCTGAAAAAAACCTGGTCACCCTATTGTCGAGTGTTCTTTCTAGCATAAACGCCCATCTCCCTTTAGAATTAGATTGCATTTCAGACTTCAATATTTCTTCTACATAGACTGCATCTAACCTAGCAATGTTTCTCTTTCTCGAGAGGGTGGAAACATTACATGGAGAGTTTTCTCAATGATGGCACTCAGCCTGATGCGCAGGCCGTTAGCGGATATAGGGATCAAAAAATATTCCTCCTATAAACACAAACTTCCCCTTATGTCCTCTCAAATCAATCCCAGAGTCTTTCCCAGCATCCTTTTTCCTTCAGTTCTCTCATATGTTTGTTCCCTTCCCCTTTTTGTATTTATTTTCTTGTCACTGAGCTGCTAATTTGTAAAGCAATATTGCTAACAGTGTGCATTTTGTTTTAGATTGCATCAGTTTCCTTTAAGCATCTAACTATCGCTAACAAATCCAAAGCTCTGAAGTATTAGTTTAGATAGAATCAGTTACTTTTAAACAACTAAATACTGCCTGTTTACTGTTTAGCATCCGTTAAATTAGCAAAATGTTGCTAACATTGTGATTTTGGACTTAGATTACACTTATTTCTTCAAAAAGCTATAACTGTACCTGAGTTGCTAACAATGTGAGTTTAGTTCTGAATAGCAAACATTTTCTTGCAGGTAAACGTTTAGTGCTAGCATTGTGAGTCCTTTCTGGAGAGCTCTTGGGAACAGTTTAGTCCTGAATAGCATTTTCTTTTAAGGTATTGCTAGCATTGTGAGTTGTCTTTGGAGGGCTCTTGGGAAGCGGGTGAGGGAATCGATAGGTCAGAGGTTATCTCTAGGGAACACAAGGCCTAATGGGATTCTAAAGACACATCTCAACCTCATTGGTCAATAGCCACAATGCACACTCAGTCAAACGCAGCTCTACGTCGATAGCGCTTCAAAACGTAAAATCCTGGATAAAACCCATAAACTCTCTTAAGGCAGACAAAGAGTGACTAAAACTCGTCTGTTTGAGGATGACGGTGTTAAGTAAAGTTTGATTTCTGGCTCTGAGGCTCTTTCATAGATGTTGACGGTGACTGAAGACTGTGAGCGCACTGTCTAACTGATTGTGAGACTATAGGGTCATATTGATGAGAATTAGAGTGAAAAGGGTTGGCTGGAGGTGAGTGTTCTCTTTAGTTGGCAGCTGAGCTCATCCTGCTGACGGACGTAAATGTGGTTGATAAATCTCCACTTTCGCAGGAGAGCTGACACAATGTGCAGCCACACTGATAATGAAGAGTCGTTCGAGGAGCCAATTAGATTCAGTTTATTCACCAGATTATTACAGGAGGCAGTTTCTATTCAGGGAGATCAGACTCAGTATTGGTTTGCTCAACACACAAGTCATATGGGATATGGCATAGATCAGTATGGCAGATCTTGATCTTGGGCGGCAACTCATTACCCTTCCTTTGAATCACTGTGGCCTGACACTCTCTTCCTG
>NW_015542555.1:154264-162641 GCF_001515605.1 Sinocyclocheilus anshuiensis
TTTTTTATCTTTTTTTTTTTTTTTTTTGGTGATTGAAATTAAAAACAGATCATCCCTGTATGCAAAGGCTACAAGGGTGTCATCTTTTGTTGTTTTTAATTATTTTTTAAGTATACTTTTTTGCATCACATGATTTTAATTTGGCAGACAGAATCTTTAAATATTCAAATCAAATAATTATAAGCATTTCAATATATAATTTAGGGGGGGAAATTAAAATAGAGAATTATTAATGCCAAACTACTTAATAAGGTTTACATTTTTTTGTCTTTATGCCCCCTAAAATATCATAAAAAAAATTATTTATGTTTTATGTATTATTATTATTAATATTAATAATAATAATAATAAAGTTTTAAATATACTTTAAATGAAATGTTTTTGCATCACATGACTTTAATTTGGCAGACAAAAGCTTTTTAAATATTTATAAGCAGTTTAAAACATAACAAATAAAAATACAATACAATTTAAAAATACAACTTTATAATTCCAAACTAGTTAATAATTTTTCATTTTTTTTAAATTCATACTTTATCTTCATTTCACACATTTAATGCATTAATTAAATGTGTCTTCATTATGATATCAGGGAAATTGTACCACGTACCTAAGATACATCTGTGGTTTTTGCCTGTATGCCCTCCAAAAATGTTATAAAGATAAATAAATAAAATAAAATAACAATTATATAAATTGACTTTATTTGTGTGACTATTTCTTCTGTGAAACATAAAATAAGACATTTTGATAAATGTTATCAACAACACATGCAAACACTTTTGAAGTGTTTTGGAACAACATGAGGGTGAGTAAATGATGACAGAATTCATTTTTGGGTGAACTATCTCTTTAAGTCATTGTTTGTAAAAAATAAAAAAAAGAATTTTTAAAAATATTACTAGATATGGCAATATCAAATGCTACTTGCTTTGATATTTTGTTATATAACAAAGACATTCATACATTTGTAAACATTCAAATGTGTTTTTAGGACCACTAAAATTTGTAAAATTAGACTGTGAAGACCAGAATGAGGTTATATCATAATGCGTGTGTGTTTGTTTGAAAAAGTCATGCATGTTGCATCTGCACATTGGCTTCACCATCTGCACAGCACATGCAGATAAATCTCACAAATTGGACTGTTTGGCAAATGGTGGTGGGTAGTGAGTGTGTGTGTTTGTGCGAATAGGTCTGTTTTTGCTTTATTTGCATATTATTTAATTATGTGTCGAGTGTATGTGTACGTCTCATGCCCACATCCCAGGAGAAACAGCGTTTTTCAAAGCTTCCACAGTTATTTCCTCTAATTCTACCCTTCTTTCAGGTGAGCCAACCGCTGGCACCGTATGATCACACAGTACGTGTGTATTTTGATGTGATTTTTAACTAGCGGGTTGTAATTCCATGAACAAAATGTGGTATTTACATAAACAGGCAAAAAAAAAGCAACCACTTATTTTGTTCCCATTATGTCAAAATATCCTCGGTGGCCTTATGCAACATCATAACATCACAGGCTTTTGAAGATTAGCTTTGCTTCAAAGCCCTGCTCTTTTTCTGGCCTATTTCTTCCAGACACGCTCTTAATTAATATCTATTTCTATGCCTGGGCTTAAACGTGCATTAAGAGCAGCCAAGAATTCATCTCCTTTAATCTGCACAAGGAACTGCGAGGAACCTTTTATGTCGTTTTTGTTTTCATCTGTCTCTTTTGGAGAGACTAGAACGGTATTTTTGAAGTTGGCTGCCGTTCCCAACTGGAGGGCTTCATAAAGCCTGTTTCTAGATGCTTTGGTCTGTTTGTGATTTGTGATGGTGGATTCGAAAGGACCTGAAGAAAGGTGAAGATTTGATTTCCAGCGCTGCCGCAGACTGAGAGAGATATCTGAGGTGGAAGATGTTTTTCTGCCTTTGTTGTTGAGGAACAGGAAGATGTTAGGCTGTTGTAAACATGCAAATGTTTCAGAGGATATGTGTTGCAGTGTGAGACGATGGGGAAAATATTCACACGTGCGTACATGTGGATTCTTGTCAGAAGCGTTTCATTTTTTTCTACTTCACGCACAGAAATACTTACTGTACTACAAGACTCAGCAGTGTGAGTAACACGAGCGCCGGCTCCCTCGAGGCGCAGCGTGAAAACCGAGAGGCATTTCGCTCTACCTGGAGGGTCTGTACAGTACAGGGGAATGAACACATTTACAAACACTCCCTCTCATCCTCTTTAAGTGCATATTTGACCCAGGTTACAACACTTTCTCCCCCATCCCTCACTCTGTGTCTCATCCACTGTTTTAAATAATGAATCAGCCTGCTAGAGAGAGGCCTATTACTGCCTGATTTCACCCAGGGGACTTCAGAGAGCTGTGTGTGTGTGTGTGTGTGTGTGTGTGTGTGTGTGTGTGTGTGTGTGTGAGAGGCTGGGGGTGGATGTTGGTCTTTATAGTCCCGTGAGACTGTCACCTCTGTGCAGGGCTTCGTTTTGGAAAAGTCTGTCTTTGAATCTTCAGGGGCTTGTGTTTGTGTGTGTCTTTTGGTAAATATGTATTTCTTTTTTGTTTGTTTGTGTGTATAACATCAGTGTATGTATGATATCAGGTGACACATTCTAAATTGTTTATATAGCATTTATACGCTGTTTGTGAGTGTTCATTTACCTTTGTGAAAAAAATATGCACTTAGTTCTGTTGAATGTGCGCTAGTAGTGTACTTTAGATCTTAAAAGTTTATTTAACAAAAACTGTACTTGCAGATAATAAATTATTAATGGAATAAAAGGCCACTTAAGTATACCTAAAGAGAATCCACATTCATTACTGTGGTTTTAAAAACACAATTACACTTAAAAGTGTAATTTCAAATAAAAGTTTTACTTTAAAGGATATTTCAATAATTTTGTTGGACTAAATGTAAACACAAAATCACGTTCAGTACTAAATTAAAACTATAACTGTAGTTTGTGATTCAATATCACATTTAAAGTTCATATATTTTACATGTATGAAATTGCAACTTCATCTTTACAAATCTGCGTAACACTTTACAATAAACTTCCTTAGTCAACCTTAGTTAACATAAACTGATTACAGCTGAAGTATGATTTTTTTTTTCTAAAGCATTAATTCATAGTTAATGTTCATTTCAACAAACTAATACATTTTTAAAATCATTTAATGAACCTGAGCTAACATGAACTAACAATGAAGAGCTGCATTTTTATTAACTGGCATTAACAAAGATTCATAAATACTGTAACAAATGTATTGTTCATTGTTAATGCTACTTAATGCATTAACTAAGGTTAGCTAAGGAAGGTCATTGTAATTTGTTACCCAAATGGGTAATTATAAAGGAATGTCATTTGAAGTATATTGGTTGACTATAAATGCTTGTCAGTTCATTCAGCATTCAGTGCACCTCAACCATATTTCAATTACCTATTTCAAATGTCCTAATTAAATCACTCTCAAGTTCAACTAATTGCCTTTAATATAAATTTAAACTATAATACAATGTTATTTAATTGCAATTATGATGCAGTTAATTGTTGAAACCATTCAGTTTGCACTTAGTATTCTTTGAAAATATATTATGTTTGTAGTAAGAACTCTTTTTGAAAGTATGCTTTACACGAGGGTGTCCATGCATATAATTGCACACTTGCTGTAAGCTTCATCTGTCCTGCATGTCTGGACATGAAAGGTTGTGTTGAAGGGGCCCAGTCAGTGTGTAGGTTTGTGTGTTAGGTGTGTTTCTGTGCAGTATCCACTCGCTCTGACACCTGAGTGTAAAACCTAGCAGGTGATTCTCAACAGTCAGCTGTAAGTAACAGAGGCCCTGTTAAAATGAATGACTTGATTTGTGTTTAGGATGCTGGTGTCCCCATCGGGATTCTCAACTAGCTTAACCAGCTAGCTTTCCTTATTAAACCAGCTTCATCTGAAAGGCCATGCTGCTCAAAACATGATCAGATGCCCATACAAGACAAAAAAGAACTAGAAGATGTGAAATATTTGCTTAAAAAATGGTTTTATACTGTTTTTATGTTACTACGTTGTTGGTTTACTATATTATTACAATATATTCACAGACAAGTTTTTATTATTTGCATATCCCATAATTATAAAGAGGCAGTATGTACCATGCTGGTGACGAGACTAGGTCATTGAGATCATCAGTTGTGTTGTATTTGGTTATTTTATATTGGTTACTTTGCTTCAGGGTTTGTATGCAAAATACAAAAAAAAAAAAAAAAAAAGATGGAGTGCAAATTTAAAACGGCTCTTTTCTGGGGTGCTTAAGGAATCTGAAAATGTCACTGCCAAGCATTTTTTTTTCTCTCCTTTTAATTATAAAGGAAAGGAAATATTATTCAGCGTGTACAAATGACTTCTTATTAGGAATGCATTGGTTACAATAATTCATGTTATGTTATGGCCATCAATGGCCTGTATTACAATTCTCTATGGTTTTGAATAAATAAATTAAAAACTTGGACAGTATGAAAGATGGGGATTCATTTTGAAATTAGATGATGATTTAACTGTGTTATTAAATGATTAAATTATTAGGGTTTTTGTTTTTTTAACTTTAAATGAGTGTTATATCAACTCATACTGATAAATAAGTTATATATATATTTTTTTTTTTATAATATAAAATATTTGAATGTTTTTGGACATAGTTTACAAAGAGGACGGTATGACCAAAACCATATTAAAATCTAGTTTGTATTCATTTTTGGGTGAACTATCCCTTTAAGACTACAACACTGCACTATGGAGGTCCGCACAAGCATGATGTCTGCACTAAGAAGTGATGAATTCTCACTTGTTCTGACTAATGAAGCTGACAAAAAGCCTCACTGCTTGTAAAGCAGCATTATTCATTGTTTAACGGTGTTTTCTATCCTTGGAAACACCTAGCCTGCAGCATCATGTTCTGTGAAACACATTGAGAAAGTAGTTAATTAGTGTGAGACCATGAGGGTGAGCAGCTGCATTTTTTCACAGCTTCAGTCTAGGCTAAATTATTATATATATATTTTTTTTTTATATATAAAAATATTTGAATGTTTTTGAAATATTACAATTTAAAATAACAATTTTCTATTTGAATACATTTTAAAGTATTTTAGTCCTGTGATGCATAGCTGAATTTTCAGCATCATTACTCCAGTTTTCAACTTAAAAATGACCGTGAATTTAATGGTAAAAGACTGTAAAAATGCTACAGTAAAAACCTGTTAAATGGTTAACGGTAAGTTCCCCTACTATATACAGTGAAAAACAGTATTGGACATTACATGTCATTTTATGGTAGTATACTGTTTTTGGAAGTGGAACAAGAACGTATATTTTACAGCGAATAACCGTAAATTGACATTCCCAGAATTTCCTGCGTTACATTTCAAATTGGATGTTTTTTTTTTTAAATAACTATTTTCTTAGTTTTTTTCTTATCAGTTTTGTACATTAGGGTTGTATGTTAAATCTAATGTTGTTAAATTAATGTTTATTGCATTATTTCAGTTTCATGTGTTTTATCATGATGGTGTTTAGTGTTTGTGTGAATGACACTGTGCACCTTCTATATATGTTATTATTTAAAAGCCCCACCTGCTTTTGGTAGTTATCAGTGTATTACAAAGGTACAAAACAGATTTCAGTACTTCAATAGGTTGGTATATTAACATTATATCAGTTATTGAAATTGTATTTAAATGTGATTTAAGTTAAAATCGTAAAACCTAAAATGTTGCTACCGTATTTTTTTTTTTACGGTAAAATTCTGGCAACCACAACTGCTGTTTTTTTAACGTAAATTTTGCAGAATTTTAAAAAGTGTTCAGTGTCACACGAGCCATCAGTTACATTCTAATATGATTATTTGCTGCTTACGAAACTTTTTTTATTATTATTATTTTTATTTATTAACTTATTTTTTATTATTTATATCAATGTTGAAAGCAGTTTTGCTGCTTAATATTTTAATGGAAACTTGGATTATTTCATAAATTGAAATTTCAAAAGAGCAGCATTTACTTGAAATCATTTGTAACATTATAGATGTCTTTACTGTTGTTTCATCAATGTAATGCATCCTTGCTGAATTCAAAGAAAAGTCTTACTGACCTCAAACCTTTGAACGCTAGTGTTAGCATGCAGTCTTTACTGTATAGAGTTGGGTTGGGTTAGAATGAAGTGATGTAAGAGGTGTTTCACATCATCCATTGCTTTCCCTCACACTGCATTTGTTCCTATTGCTCCACTGCACAGTGATACGCATGAGCCCGCCTATGAAAGAGTAAGAGAATGAATGAGAGAGAAAATAGATGTTGCTGTGGCTTCATGTCACTGTCAACTGTAATGAAACATGGATATGAATCAAACGCACGCTCTCACACACGCACGCACGCGAGATCCGCCCTGCCTTCATTAGGCCGTACATATTTTCCTATGTAAAGAAGATTTGAATATGAAATTGAAAGAGTGCGCCCACTGAGGCATGTGTGTACACAAGGCAGCCACGTCCTAAAACTCATCTGTGTGTTCAGTCAGGTAGAGAGATGTTTTTCTCTTTTAAATTGCCACCTCTGCTGTTTTCCCATGGTAATGACGGCGGGAGAAAAGCAGAGAGCGACAGATACAGAGGAAACACTGAGATATATAAAGCGATGTGGAGAGCCAATAGAGTTTTACATTGTACGAACTCATTTAAGCACAATTCACGCTTAGATTCCTCGACTGTTTGCGTGGCAGATGTTGGAAATCTCGTTGGTCGCATGCAAGTGCTGGATTTTTTTGGGGGTAGGAGTGAATGTTATGCCGGATATTTCTGGATGATTACTTACGGCGTAAAATTCCCCCGTGCTGAATGTCAAGTTTCTTGAGTGTTGTCTGTTGGCGGGAACATGAAAGTGTGGTAATGTTACACGAGCGAAAGTGAGAAGACCACAAAAAATAATGAACGTGAGGAGGAGAGGAAGAGGAAAAGGTAAACAAGTCATAGGAGAAAGCCTGATACATAATTAAAGGAATGAAGAGACCGAAAAAAGAGTCGGACAGGGTGTAAAATGCAGAGATTTATGCAAATCATTATGCAAATGTGGGGCACCGCTGAGGTAAAATTGCCCTCTTTCCAATCAGAGAATCAAATCCATCACTAACCTGCTGCTAGAGAGGAACGGCTAGGGAGAGCGATGGAGGGATGGATGGAGGAAAGCTAAATGACTGCCCCATACCCAGAGATAGTGGCTCCCCGCTGGGGGGATAACTGCAGGCTGGGGCCCGTCTCTCCTGGAGCTCTTTGTCTCTGAGACTCCCAATCAGCCAGACTTCAGTCTGCCATCACCTCTGGAGGGCATTAATGACACCTGCTACACACACACACACACACTGGGATGCAAATCCCTCCTTTGGGTTCATGCTTCCCCTCTAAGTTGGTTTAAATTGAAAACAGTAATAGTGCTGAGAGATGGCTGGACGAGCTTTTGTGTCTGACATTATTTTGTATTTTAGGACGTTTTTACACCTAGTTCGTTTGGAGCGCTGGATTTAGGAACTGCTACATTGTCATGCCATGGAAAACAGCTTGGAATGGTTTCCTTTTGGGAAGCATGCAATCGGACTCTAGAACCGTAGATTTTAGGTCATTGAAATGCATGATTAAAGTGCACCTTTTCCACTGATTTTTATTTTATTTATATATATATATATATATTAGCAAAATAATTAGGTGGAAATTTTGATTTGTAGATCCCTATACAAAAGAATAGAAGTAATGGTGAGTATTATGGCAAATTTTCAAAAATAATAAATTAAAACTATAAACTAAAGGTACAAACTAACTTTGGTTATTTGGTTATTGACTGAATTATTATAATTCTTTTTAATCTGCCAATTCTGGGCATACCAAAAGTGAAACGTTTAATTTGGGATGTATATGGATATAACTGGTTATTCGATATTTATTGTAATTGTGCATGGTTATTTGCCCTATTTTTACATTTAGATTTGCCATCAACACTCAACACTCAAAATTCAACATTCAATTAATAATTTAATGTGTATTTAAATAAATCTTTATCAAACCTCAAAATGAGAGTGCCTACATTCATTTGGAGTGTTGAAAATGATTAATTTAAGTGTTTCATTTATAACTGTAAACAAAACAGTGCAGAATTGTAATATTTGCCATTTGTCAGTTATAATAAAAACATAAATAACATAAATATAACTTAAAATACAGCATAAAAATAATTACACTATAAAAATGACTTTTCTAAGTAAATAAATAAAGTGTTTTACAAGAATATACTATGTCAATCTTTCTATGTCAAAATTTCATGTTTAATTCAGTGTATTATATA
>NW_015542555.1:163066-179494 GCF_001515605.1 Sinocyclocheilus anshuiensis
ATACAGTATATATATATATATATATATATATATATATATATATATATATATATAATTTTTATTTTATTTATATTTTGCAACAGTTTCTGGGTGAATATGAGTTTCAATAATTTATTTCTACTCCATTTTTGTGTATTTTTCTTCTTTTTTTTCAGTGTGACAATTTATTTGTAACAGTCAGAATTTCAATGCTTTTCCATTTTAAAAAGTATTAACTAGTTTACATTTTAACCAATAAAAGAGACAGTTTGCTCACAAGGAATATTAGTCTCTTTTGATTTGAGTCCATAAACTCCCACCTAACAACCATCCAGACTGCCCTAGCACCACCTCGCAATGCCCTGGCAACCACACATAACATTCTTTGTGGCAGCAGCAGCAGGCAAACAACACAACATTATTATTTTTCTCAGAAAGTATAGTGTAGTTTTAAATGCTATTTATTTTTCTCTAATCAGCTTACAAGCTGATTAGAAATGTATCTCAACTGCTCTGTGTACCAATAAGTACACATGAACTAGACGAAATGACTAGCAACATGGGCACTATCTTCTCTAATACATTAGAAGCTGTTGCCCCCATCAAATTGAAAAAGGTTAGAAAAGCGCTATATAAATAAAGGTGACTTGACTTGACTTGACAAGCGGGTAGCTTGTTGATGTCGGTAAACTATTAATAAACAATTACTAATTGCTGTTATGTGTTTACGTTTCTTAAAATCCGCAAAGCATTCAGATGCATTCAAATCAAGTCACGTCTAATTAGCTCACAACCACATCCTTCCACTTTCTCAGATCACACAGCAGTCAGTCCAAACATGAAGATGAAATGAAAATTCATTCCATCCCTCGAGATCAAACGTACACCTTCCTAATCAAAGGAGATTAAAACTCGCAGTGTGTAATAGGCATGTGTGGAAGTTTAAATTGGTGTTTAGTTTGAGGCAGCGCACGCATGGTGGGTTTGTTAAGAGCGAGGGCTGATGTGCCAGGTGCTCGTGCTGCTCTCTGTGCATTTGCAGATAGACCCACAACTCAGAGGGTGAATATATTCACCAGCCCCTCTAAAGAAATCCCCCAGGAGTCCGGGCCAAACCGTACACGCTTCCGCTCCTTCCAAACTTGTTTACCTGCTACTGATTTGCCACTGGAAAGGAAGAGGCTTCGGCGTGCCACGCTCTCCCTCCGTGCCCGCTCCCCTCGCCAAGTCATTTATTTGTCCTTTTACCCACTGCTTGCCAACACGTCTCTCAGAAACCAAGAATGACTGTGGGGGGAGGCGTAGAGGGAGGTCCTGGGCCGTCCGTGAGCCAAGACACCCAGAGAGCGAGCAAAGGGCTGCGAAAGTTGAATGCGAAAGTAGAACACAGAAGCACATGCCCGTTTGAAAAGAGATTGCATCTTTTCAGAGTGAATGAAAGAGCGGTTTTGAGAAGAGAAGAAGACTGCGAGGGATTTTTGGAGGGGCGAGTGGGGGCTTGGCAGCTCCGCACCGTATCCAGCTGCTCTCATGTCCCAACACTGCCGCGTGCTGTTCCAGCAGCTCACATTGTCAGGAGTTTCGCAGATGGTCAGTGAGAGGTCAGGCAGAAATGTGCGCAGCCGTAACCAGCGGAGCAACCTTTCCTTCTCTGTTCTTCAACCAAAATGGTTCATGAGGTGATACTAGGATGCAGTGATTTTACAGTTCAGTTCAACAGACATGCCGCTTCAAGTTCTTGGCCTTTAACTAGTCAGAAGCTCTCAGCAACAATAACAGACAATCCAGTATTCCCTAGACTAAGGTTTTTCAAACTGGGTTTGCAGGGGGCCTCGCAAGAGATACTACAGGGTTTGCAGAATTAATTCATTATTTATTTATTTTAGGGCTGTCAAAGTTAATTTGTATTTAAGATATTCATGAAATGTTTGGTGTCATTCATTCATTCATTCATTCATGCATGCGTTAATTCTTTCACATTCACCAAATTTGGTAATTGGATAGTATTTCTAATATTATTTATTTATGCTTTCTAAAGACCTGTCAGAAATCCTGATTATTAATTGCCAATGTTTATACATTTTAATTTCACTGTCAACAGTTTGCTTTATTTGCTTTGTTTGCTTTATTATGCAACTATTTACTTTTGGACACAAATTGTCTTTGTAACATCACATTATTTTTATATAGCTGACTTATTATTTAAAGAAGTCTTTGACATCAAACATATTTATTTATTTATTTTACAAAAAATGTTTTAGGACTGCCAGAGTTAACATGCATTTAAGATATTCCTGAAATATGTTTTACAATGATTTTTAACATTTAAATTCATGTGGTAATGTTTAGTTTAGTTGTAATATTTATAATATATTATTTATTTATGCTTTCTATAAACTGGTTAGAAATCATGAGATTAATTGCAGTTATTTTTATTTCTCTTGACAGCAATAACTTTTACTGTCAACAAGTTGTTGTTTTTTTTTTGTTTGTTTTTTTTTGGCAAAAGCAAAGGCCAATATATTGGAAACAACAAATTGTCTTTGTAACATCACACAATGTTTTATATACAGTAGCTGCCATTATGTTCAAGGAAGGAATCATTGGCCCCTTTCAAAATAGATTTATTTGGTCTGTTAAAATTTTCTTAAAATGTTAATGAATTGTTTAGTGTTTTATAATGATGTTACCACTGAACATTCAAGAATATCATATTTGCACAATTCTGGCCCAGAGTAACCAGCATACACATTGTAATTGTGTGTGTTGGATTGCATGGTGTTGTGTACAATCTGTGTAACTCTCACTTTGCGTCCACAATCACACATTGACAAGCCCTCACTTTCGATTCCTCAGTGCAAGAACTTGACTAACATATATCTAACACTGAGACAGTGACTGTGATGTCAGGTTACATTAGTTACATGGGCTTTTTTCAGCTTTTTTCCCACTGCATTTAAAGGGCATTAAGTCAGATTAGTTTTACAGTTGACAGTTTGTGGTCCTGCGATGCATATATGATGTATATATATCATATCTCTCTCTCGGATGTTGGAAGTTTCTGGTACTGACAGTCAAGTGTCAGCCGCTAAACCCCAAAGGTCCTTTATAGCCAACAGCCATTGTCCTACTCTCTTCTGTCACAATGTCTTTATTTTCTCTGATATTTCTTGGCTTTTCAGAAACATTGTTTGTGGCTACCCAAACACATGACAAACTCGACTATACCTGCTTTTAACTTGAAATGAAATTCCAAATAGCATGTTTGTCCTTGGAAATATAAAGCGAATGTTAGGTTTTTATAGCTGAAATGCTCCTCTTAAGCACATTGGCATCTGTAACGCAACTTGTTCTCTATTTTCAGATATTTTTTTTTACATGTGTCTCTTTGAAATCATCATTTAGAGCGACATTTGCCTGTAAACAACAGAATCAGCTGCGGCTCTCATAAGCGATAATGGAAAAGCTAATGACAGCAGAACACACACTCTTAAAAACAAAGGTGCTTCAAAAGGTTCTTCAAGCGATGCCATAGAAGAACCATTTTTGGTTCCACAAAGAACCATTCAGTCAAAGGTTCTTTAAAGAACCATCTCTTTCTTACCTTTTTGTAATCTGAAGAACCTTCTTTCGCCACAAAGAACCTTTTGCCAAACAGAAAGGTTCTTCAGATGTTAAAGGTTCTTTATGGAACCATTTAGACAAACAAAAAGGTCTATGGCATCGTGAAGCACCTTTATTTTTAAGAGTGTATGTTACACACATAAGCTCTCTCTCTCTCTCTCTCTCTCTCTCACTCGTTTCTATCTCTCATTTGACTACCCACAGCTTTTAATTCCCAAAATGAGAGCTTATTTTCCTAGTATTGAGCTGCCATCGTTAATTGGAAAATTATTTTCTTCAGGTCTCTTGTTTGTGTCTCTGGGCTTTTAAAAGAGACCGCTACATTGAAAAATTAGGCAAATGGACTTGCCAGAAAAATAATATTTTTTCCCCCATGCATTTAAACATAAAGACCCTTCACACTGGAGGAGAGATTCATTAGCACAATGTTGCGAAAGCTTGTTAGTGAGGCTCCTAAATGAAGATGGCTAATATAGTCAATGTGTGTTTGGTTATTACTTCTTATGAAGGCCGAGCTATTAGAGCTTTCAATGTCCTCACAATTATGCCACCCTTATTTCTGCATGTGCACAAACACATTACACGCTCAGGATGTGGGATATTTATATCTCGAGAAATGTAGTGTGGCGTTCTGCTGCTTAAAATGCTGTTATGCTAGTAGATCATTATTTTTATTAAGCTCATCTAATCTGATGTAGAAATGATAGCATTGATTAACAACCACAAAAGGAGATATCAGGCAGGATGTTCACGCTGCTCTCTTCCATATAGTGCTGAGGACCAGACTGGAATTTTCATTATCAATTTAGTCATTATTGACTGAAAATCATTTGTGCAAATTAAATATGTGCATATTTAAATTTTGCATGATCATGAATAGTTAAAAGGCTCATGGCAACCAGTGACATTTGGCATAATTGACATCAAGCTTACACCAGCTTACACCACGCCATATGTGACGGAAGACCACAAAACGTGTCAAAAGGGTCCGTTTTTTTAATTTCAATCAATTTGAAATTTAAACATTTGAAAGCGGAATAAATAAGCTTTCCATTGATGTATGATTTGTTAGGATTGGGCAATATTTGGCCGAGATACAACTATTTGAAAATCTCGAATCTGAGGGTGCAAAAAAACCTAAATATTGAGAAAATCACATTTAAAGTTTCCAAATGAAGTTCTTAGCAATGCATATTACTAATTAGAAATTAAGTTTTAATTTATTTACTGTAGGAAATTTACAAAATATCTTCATGGAACTTGACTTAATATCCTAATGATTTTTGGCATAAAAGAGCGATCGGTAATTTTGACCCATACAATTTATTGTTGGCTATTGCTGCAAATATACCCGTGCTACTTATGACTGCTTTTGTACTCCAGGGTCACATATTTGTATGTAATCAAACACAATGGGATTGCAGTTCTTTCCCTCATTGAACCTGTTGCGCAGTGTTGTAAAACTAACATAATTTGGAAAACACGACAACTATAGTTGAATATAATGTAATATAACATATATTATACAATACATAATATAATATAATGAAATTAGCATTAATGACAAAACCTGGTGTGACGACATTTTTGTATGTGAATGCTAATGAGATGGTGTTGACATTTAACTAACAAAACCAGGAAAACTTAATCTAAAAATAAACTAAACAAAAGTTAAAAACTTAAACAATTTTTATCAATAATTAATTAAACTTTATTTTAATCATTTTCCCAAACTACCTTTATGTTGCAGCACTTAAATATAGCATAGCAAATTGATTTTTTTATTGTAGCTTGACAGCCCCTGGTCGCCATTCACTTATTGTACGGAAAAGAGCAGCATGAACATTCAACAAAACATCTCCTCTTGTTTTCCACAGAAGAAAAAATTCTAATGAAAGTGAGTAAATGATGAAAAATCTTCCTTTTGGGGTGAATTATCCCTTTAAGGGCTTCACAAATGCATGTGTGGCAGTGCTGCAGGGTCGTAGTTGACAGTACAGTCCTTTCCGGGTCAGCTGGTTAAACAGTGACACTGAGGGAAAGTACCTAATGACTTCATAACGACAGTGTCACAGGACTGAACCTCTGCAGATAGCAGTTGGTTATTATAAAGTTAATTGGGAAACATGGGAAATATTGTATAGCAGTGGGGTGAGAGGGTAAAGATGCCATATTGTTGAGTCGTATGTTGAGGGGAGCAGTATCATATTCTCCCTCTCGGTTGGGGACATGATGGATGTGGCCCATCCGTGCCCAGATGGAGCAGGGCAAATCCCATCCATCACACAGAGGGGGCAAGCAGGGATTTCACCCCACTGGCATCCTCACGCGGCACACCCTGTCCTGGGTGTACATTAGCCATCACTATAGTGAGGCCATTCACTCGCTGTTCAGCTGGATTCCTACTGGGCACGTGAGCCTAATGTGCTTTTTAAAAACCAACATGGTGCTTTGTGGATTTTTTGCGCCATGCAGGCTACTTAGTTAATGTCATACAGTAAAACTTTAGGAACTACAACTCGCTTGCAAGGCCTTATTTAAGAATAAACTTACACTTCAAAGCTTGAAATTAGTGTTGTAGACTAATGCAACTTCTATTGCCTATGTAAAACAAGATGGCTATTTTCAAACTCAAGTAAGTTTTACATAATACAGTAAGTAATAATGCTCAAGTAATACAGTAAGTTTTGATTTGTTAAACCCCTTTGGTTACTACATCTCAGACCAGGGTTATTAACAGTAACTAAAACTATAAATATTTATAAAAAAAGAAAGGAAATAAAAGAATTGTCAACAAAAACTATAATAGCATGTCAATGAATAATACTATCTCAGACTTCCATTTGTGTTTTAAATACTTTTGATGATTTTGTTATTCTAAAATGTAATATTATTATATTATCATTCAGTTACATTAGTTACAATTATATTAGTTATATTATTATATTAGTTGCTATTACTATTATATTAGAACAATATACATATCATGCGTGCCTACTGTGCTGGAGCGAGGAGACGCGGAGACGTAGGAGAATCCGATAATCCGGGGTGGGCGGTACCCGTTCCGGGACCCATGACGGAGCAGGCAGTTCGGGGCACCATGGCGGAGCAGGCAGCTCCGGGAGGCCATGGCGGTGTAGGGAACTCAGGAGGCCATGGCGGATCAGACATTTCAAGAGGCCATGGCGGAGTAGGGAACTCAGGAGGCCATGGCGGCTCAGGGGACTCAGAAATCCATGGCGGAGCAGACAGTTCAGGAGGCCATGGCAGAGCAGCCTCTGAGGCCTCGGCCCCAGCCCCCGCCCCCGCCTCTACAGCTGGAGCTCTATAACCCCACCCCAAAAAAAACTTGGGGAGAATTACGGGCATCTTGGCTGGAACGGGGTCATGAGGGCACTCTGGAGGGCACTTTCGTAGAGCGGGCCCTGGAGGACGCTCAGTGAGCTCTGGACTGGATTCAGGGACTGGAGTCCTCACTGGGCTAAACTCAGGGACTGGAGCCCTCACTGGGCTAAACTCAGGGACTGGAGCCCTCACTGGGCTGAACTCAGGGACTGGAGCCCTCACTGGGCTGAACTCAGGGACTGGAGCCCTCACTGGGCTAAACTGAACTGGACTGGAGCCGACACTGGAGCGAGCTCTGGGGCTGGAGCCGACACTGGAGCGAGCTCTGGGGCTGGAGCCGACACTGGAGCGAGCTCTGGGGCTGGAGCCGACACTGGAGCGAGCTCTGGGGCTGGAGCCGACACTGGAGCGAGCTCTGGGGCTGGAGCCGACACTGGAGCGAGCTCTGGGGCTGGAGCCGACACTGGAGCGAGCTCTGGGGCTGGAGCCGACATTGGAGCGAGCTCTGGGGCTGGAGCCGGCACGGAAGCGAGCTCTGGGGCTGCAGCCGGCACGAGAGCGAGCTCTGGGGCCGACAGTAGAGCGAGCACTGGGGGGCGCACTTGGGCGAGGAAGAGGGCCCTGAGCCATCCATTTCTCCTCTTCCTCCTCTTCTGATTACGAGTGAATTGGGAGGCCGGCGGGCTTGAGAGAGTCGCGGCCGGCGGGCTTGACTTCGTAGCAGCCGGCGGGATTGACAACGGCAAGGCCGGTGGGCTTGACTTCGTGGTGGCCAGCGGGCTTGAGTGAGCCACGGCCGGCGGGCCTGATTTCGTAGCAGCCGGCGGGATTGACAACTGCAAGGCCGGCGGGCTTGAGTGAGCCGCGGCCGGCGAGCCTGATTTCGTAGCGGCCGACGGGCTTGACAATGTCGCAAGCGTGAGGCGATCTCCATTATCGAGGGGAAAAATACAGGAAAAATTAAAAGACTTTTCAAAAACTAAAAACAAACCCGGGAAGAAGGGGCGCTGCTTACTGTTTTAGGTTCGGAATTCTATCATGCGTGCCTACTGTGCTGGAGCGAGGAGACACGGAGACGTAGGAGAACACCAGGAAAGCACACGTAGCACTGGTGTGAGACGAACAATTCCGGATGTTCGTCTCACCAGGAAAGCACACGTAGCACTGGTGTGAGACGAACAATTCCGGACAAGGGAAACTTAGAAACACAGGGTTTATATAATCAGGACGAAACAAGGAAATCAATGGGACACAGCTGGAATCAAATCAAACTAAATGGGAACAGGAACACCAAATAAGGGCATGGAAACACATGGGGAGCAAAACACACACAAAACACGGAACAGAGTCTGACATTACAATTGTTCATTATTATTTAATATTAGTTCATATAACATCATTATTAATTTATACACCGTGAATATTACATTATTATGGTTCAATTTGTTAACATTAGTTAATGCATTTGATGTCATGAACTATTTGCATCATTTATTAATTTAGGTTAATGTTAATTCGTAAATATACTATTGTTCATTATTATTTAGGTAGTTCATATTACATTAATTATTAACATTATTATATAAATATTACATTATAATTATTACATTTGATTTATGCACCTTAAAATGTAAGTATAATATAATATAATATAATATAATATAATATATATTTCAGTTTGTTAACATTATATTTTTTCATCATTTATTAATCTAGGTTAATGTTAATTCATACATATACTATTGTTAATGATTTCATATTAGTTCATAATACATTATTGTTAATTTATACACCCTGAAATGTTAAAATGCATTATATTATGTTTATTATATTATTAAGGTTCAATTTGTTAACATTATAATGCTTTCAATATCATGAAATAATCATAAATGTTTTACAGCATTTCATAATCTTTATTAATATACTATTGTTGAGTATTAATTTTAATTTTAGTTCATACTGCAGTATTATATTATATTATATATTATATTATATTATATTATATTATATTTTGAATACACAATGGCAGTGTCAGACTATGGAGCAGCACAGGAAAGAAGCGCACACTCGCTCCTCGCACTGTGCTTGGATTCAAAACAGATCGATAGCAAGTCACAGGAAATCATTTGAAGTCATTCTGGGTCTTCTGAAATTCAATGTCTCGATGGAGGGAGAAAGCGAGAGAACTGGAAACAGAGCGGAGGTTGGATATAGAGGAGAAAAGGAAAGAGGAAAAGAAAGAGCGAGTGTTCCCACTGCCAAGCTCACATCTGCTCATTAACGAGGAGTTATTTCCATATTCTCAATAACTCTGTCAAATATGATTGGGCCTCTGTCGTTGTGTTGAGAATGTTTGGGATTGTAATGGAGCAGAATATGACACAATCACTGCTCCTGAGATCAACAGAACCAAATCACAGCCAATTCATTTAATCACTAAATCAAAATAAGGGCCCGTTTAACAGCTATACGAGGTAATAATAGTAAGCAAAGCAATGACATTGCAGGAAGTTGACTAATGAACCATAACATAAATAATTACCCCTCCCATTAATTACATTATAGGTATTTAATCCATTGTCATTAATTATTGAAGTTGAGGGTTAGCTCATCTCCTAGGTTAAATCGCAGTGAGAAAATTAATTTGAGGTATCTGAGTTAAATATTAACGTTGCTAAATGATACCTTGACAGTTCAATGAAAATATATAATTTGGAATAGGAACAAGCAGAGCCATAAAAAGACATGATTAACATGTAATATTTAAATCAGTGGACCGAGGTCAAAGGTATCAGAGTGCGAGTTAAATGGGATTCTGCTGCTCCGGACCTCCTGCAGGGAAGAAAAATATATCCTTGCAAATCACCATTTAATTTCACTAGAATTCTCACAAAAGCAGTGATTTCCTTTAAGAAAGCGTTCTTATGTTAAACATTTTTAAACAGGAGGGTTATCAAGGTCATTTTCAATCAGAAGACACAATTAATACACCCTCATTGTTTTATCGGCAGACCCGGAAACAACCTGTTTTTGTTATCTGATAACAATGCCAGGTTATTGCTTTTGTCCCTCTCCATGATTAGCCACCAACAAACAATAATTAATTAGATATTTAAGCCTGTTACAATGGCGGCGGCGACGAGCTCCCCGCATTTATTTTGAATTAGAGCCATTAAGCATCATTCATTGTGTTTGGTTTATTTTAATTAGCGGCCTTTTTTTTGCAAAAAGCAGCAGAACTGCAGAGGGAAGAAGAGAAATCACTGTTGTTATGTGCAGCTGGAGCATCGCCAGGCTTTTGTTTAGCGCGACCATATTGCCTTTACGATTGGCTGATGAAATAACAACTCAAATCTTGCATGTGTATTTTTTTTTTTTCCTTGCAAGCAAAAGTAGCACATTCATCCATCACAGAAAGGCTTTGTGTTTCCATGGGTGATGACGGCCCTGAAGATAACATGAGGTGAACAAAGACATTGGCGCTTCCTGATTGGCTCATTTAATCTCTGTCACTGTAATTGTTGCAGGGTGACTGTAGACTGATTTATGTGCTAAATCAATGACCCAAACATGCCTTCAGCCTCCAAAAAATTCGAATTTTTAAAAGTGGGTTCAAAAGAAGGCTGGTGTTTAAATAAGGGCATTCACTTAATTGTAGATGCTTTACTTACCGTACTTTAGTTTATAAAGAAGCTCATAAAAAGCTAGTGACAGGCGAAGTGTGTGGCCACACTGTTCGGATTTCATTTTAGTGAGCACTGCATTTCGGTGAGCCAGACTCAAACACAACACAGAGGCAGTTTAGTCTGACTTCCTATCATGTAGATGCCAAGTGCAATTAACAGCCTGAAGACAGAGGCTGCCAACAGCGGGCGAGGGAGAGGGTCACTTCATATGCATTTTTCCTGCTGGAAAACTACTCAAATCTGTGTACACTCCACGCCAATTGAAAGTAGTCCATTTGATCCAAAAACACTCATACAGTGGATGTAAACTTTGTTGGGTATGTTATGAATATGTTTAAATTGTGTAAGTGTGATTACGAGAGAGAGGCGGTTGGGCAGTTGAGTTTGTGTTTTGGACCTTAAGGAGTGTTTTTAAATTACAGTTTAAAACAACTGTTTTCTATTGTAATATATTTTAAACTGTAATTTATTCCTGTGATCAAAGCTGAATTTTCAGCAACATTACTCCAGTCTTCAGAGTCACGTGATCCTTCGGAAATCATTGCAATATGCTGTTTTGAAACATTTCTGATTATTAGCAATGTTGAAAATAAATGTGCTGCTTAATATTTTTGTAAAATGCATGACACCTTTTTTAATGAATAGAAGGTTCAAAAGAACAGCATTAATTTGAAATAGAAATCTTTTATAACATTATAAATGTCTTTGCTGTCACTTTTGGTCAATTTAAAGTGCCTTTGCTGTATAAAAGTATTAATAAAAAAGAAAAAAAAACAGTAGTATGTGTGTACTGTACATTAAAAAAAAATGTTAATGGTGATGCTCATCAATTCCAGGTTGAAGGCAATTTGCTAAAACCACATCACACCATTGTCTCATCCTATGCATTTGTAAACATTTTCATAAATAATTGCTTTAAAACTAATAACCAGTAACTACAATAATATAGTAAAAAAAGAGCCTATTTCTTGATTTTACTCGATTACTGCTGTTCATCTGTTATTATTAATATTTTGGACCATTAGTCAACAGAGTCTCAGTAAACACTGCAGGCGTCGTGATTTCAGGCACACAGGTGCACGCATTTTCGCCAAGCTGAGTGCTCGCTAAAAACCCAATCACTCACTGATCATTATGTTTTTCAAGTGATTTCAAGTTTTAATATTTAATATCCTTTGAGCGGTTTAGTCAGTAATTAGTCTGTCCATTTGGAGCCATTCAGCTGATTTATGAACATGAGAGGCAGGCATTATTACATGGCAGGACACTCGTAGTTCATTGGAGGCACTACTTCCTGTTCTCACATAACTTTTTGCTTCTCACATTCACCCCAAGCTTAAAGATCTCAGTGAGAGAACATGAGCTAAAGTGAGGCAAAAGAGATGCTGCTTATGTCTGAAACTTGATCTGCTGATGTTGGTGTTGGACAGAGTTGCTGGTTTTGTAACATGTTTTGTAATATTTCTTGTTTTATTTTTGTAAGTTTAGCAGTAAGTTTAACAAGGGGAAATAAAATGAAGGAAAACCTCAAAGAAAACAAGTAATAAAACACTTTCTCTCTCTCTCTCTCTCTCTCTCTCTCTCTCTCTCTCTCTCTCAAAGACATTGTGCAGTTGTTTGTAATTGCAGCTTATCCCACATAAGATTTTTTAATATTTGTGATTTAATATTTGTGGTAATGGTTCACCCAAAAATTAAAATGTTGTCATCATTTACTTAGCCTTAAATTGTTCCAAACCTGTATGAGTTTCTTTCTTCAGATGAATGCAAAAGAAAATATTTTGAAGAATGTCGGTAACCAAACAGTTGACGGTAGCCATTGACTTCCATTGTATGGAAAAATACTATAGAAGTCAATGGCTACCGTCAGCAGAAGAAAGAAACACATAAAGGTTTGAAACATTTTTTTTTATTTTGGGGGGTGAACTATCCCTTTAAGTTTCCTGTTTAGCCTTAGATAAAGATGCTAATAATGTAATATGTGTCTATTTTTGAGTTTCATTGTCTCAAACTGTGCTCAAACTTGCAAAGTCTGCAATGAAAAATCACATATTTCAGTACAAACCTAAACATTTTTCATCAAATTTTTCCGACTAAATGATCTAAGCTAAAGTCTTTAGTCTTAATGTATGCCTCATTTGTTTCTATTTAGTTCTACTTAGGAATTTTAGGAGAAACATTAGAGGTAAAGCGAATATTTACAAGAAACATAACTCAATTGTCTCCTGTGCTATGAACATCTAAGCAGCAGAGCTTCCTCTGGGAAATGTTACATGTCTGTGATGGATTGTCATTTGTGTCCTAAAATTACCCATGATCACCCCCTCCTCTTCTTTTCTTCTAATTCCACCAACACGTTGAAGCAATATTTTTCCTTGTGTACTAATGTCTTCTGAACTCTAGATTGAAAAGTGTCTCTCAGCTCGGTTGTTGTCATGCATCTTCAGTGGAGGAGACAGCAGGGAAATTATGCAAGCTCAGCGAGCTCCTGCAACATGCTCACATCTCGCTAAGCAGATTATTCAAATGACCCCACAGGTGCTCACTATTGATGTTCTGCCGTAAGACACCTGCAATAGCGCCTCCCAACAGGAAGCACAAGGTCAAAGCTTATTCAGAATTAACCTTTAAGATCTTGTTCAATCCTCCGTAATGCCAAAGAATAACAGTAAATGAGCTGTTTGTCCATTCAATCGGGGCAGGACTGATGGTCGTGCTGTTACTCGGCACCATGCCAGCGTTGCATTTGTCTATTTTTTTGGTGCGTTTGTGTCATGTCTCATAATATATTTATGTAGTTTGAGATCAATAAGATCCCCAATGGCTTCATTTGATCAAAAATACAGTAAAAGCACAATAATATTGTGATATATTATTGTAATTTAAAATAACTACTGTTCAATATATTTTAATATGTAATTTGTTCTTGACAAAGCGGAATTACTCCAGTCTTCAGTGTCACATGATCCTTCAGAAATCACACTAATATGCTGATTTTCTGCTTTGCCAGACAAACACACACACACATGCCCCCTCCTAAACAGACTCTAAAGCACTTCACTCAACCGCCGTACTCAGACTCTCTCTCACACACACACACACACACACACACACACACACACACACACACACACACACACACATTTTAATATGTAATTTGTTCTTGACAAAGCGGAATTACTCCAGTCTTCAGTGTCACATGATCCTTCAGAAATCACACTAATATGCTGATTTTCTGCTCAAGAAATATTTTTTTCTTCTTATTAATGCTGAAATCAGTTGTGCTGCTTACTATTTTTGTGGAAACTCTGATACGTTTCTCAGAATACTTTTATGAACTGCATTTATTTGAAATATAAATATTTTGTAACATGAAAATGTTTGTCACATTCCTTGTCGAACATAAGTATTCATTTCTTAAAAATACAAAAATAAAAAACTTACTGCCCACACATTTTTGAATGGTACTGTATTGGGGGGGGGATAATAAAATAAAAATATTATTTATTTCACTGTTAATATTGGTTTATATGATATAACATAAATATCCTTCTTGAGTAAAAGTATATATATATATACAATTTTTAAAGAAATTGTAAGAAATTAAAATCATCCCCATGATGTATTTATTTCACTGTTAATATTGGTTTATATAATATAATTAATATAATATAATATAATATAATATAATATAATATAATATAAAAAAGGCTTCCATGCTTCCATGTTTTATATGCTTTGTGTCATATTACATATACATATATAATAAACCAAGCAGATATACAATCAACTCAGCATTCAGCCTCCTCTGAGTCACCACGTGTCATTGAGTTTGAAAGGGTGTGATGCTTCTGCTTTCATGTCACATATGAGATTCTGACTGTTACACACACCTTTCCCACCTTTCCATGCTGTTAGCGAGGCACATGCCAAAGCAGAGCGACGGAGTAAGACACACAGCTCAGACTGGAGTGTGACACTCAGAATAAATTAGCACACTGGCTGGTGGAGCGAGAAGGGAAGGTGGGCACGATAAAGGAGCCAATCAGGCGCTGAAGCCCCCCTTTACAGGACTTGGGGCGACTGGTGCTCGGCTGTTGCCGGAGTGAGGAGAAATTTTGGCTAGCAACATTTCAGCCAATCGAATTCTACAAACACCGGCAAAGGGGAAAACAACTTTACGCCGTGTGTATTTGTGTGTGTGTCAAGAAAATGAAAAATGTGCTCTAAAAAAAGCTTCCTGTTGCCAGGTTTTGGGCTGCTTCTAAGGGTGTGTTTGCGCGGCGCAGACTGGGACGAGACAGACACTGTCTGAATCTGCTCTTTTGTTTGCTTCTCGCTACAAGATACCTGTCGGATGTTTTTAAAAAGTGGCAGATTATCTCTAGGTCGCACCCCTTCCCACTAACCGTCTAATGTATAACTATTCCTCAATGTTTCCAGTTGACATTTGTTGCTGCGAAGGCATGTTTTCTCCTATTGTCCTGTCCTAAGTAAACGTCCGTGAGAGAGAGAGAGAGAGAGAGAGAGAGAGAGAGAGAGAGAGAGAGAGAGAGAGAGAGAGAGAGAGAAAGAGTTGCATTTGACTGACAGTTATAACCTTTTCTGTATGCGGAGTTGAGGTGGGGTGGGGAGGTGGAGCGTTTCTGAGCAGACAGGCTCTTGTCATCTTCCGATAGAAGTGTGGGAGGTCGTCCTGTATCCTGTTCGTGTCGCGGCTAAGCTGTGTGTGTGGGTGCCCACGGATAATTTCATACTCTGCATCTGCCTCCAACCACCCCAATCAAACCCCCATTCTTTTTTTTTTCCCTTAAGTGATGTTGTATCCTGCTTTTTCCTTACATCTTTAAGCAATTAGCACATTATGCTGAAGAATTGCAACCAGCACTTTAAAAAGGCGTAATTATCTTTATTGAGCGTGCTCCCTTTTTTGGCGCTGAGGACGACAGCTCTTCTCTGTTGTTACCACGGCCACCGTTGCCGCTGTTGCCATGGTGTGGGGTTGCTCTGTTCGGCTGCATTTGATTGGTAGAGAGTGTGGTGCCCATTAGGCAAATGATAGCGGCCTGCCGGCCGGAGTACTATACTCTGGAAACAATGAATTTGGCTTTCATTTTACATTATCATATTTACCTCCTTTGATTAATTTTAACTGTTTTTCTTTTTAAGAACCGGTTTTAAGAGGTGGTTTTGATATATACTGTATTTAGTGTTGCTTGAACAGCCCTATTGAAATGAATTAAGAAAAATGTATTTGTTTTACCTAAGATCCTGGCTGCATGTTGTGTTTGAAAGGGAATATTTTACACAAATATTTAATGATATGATATATATATATACAATTGTTGAAAAGTTTGGGGTCAGTAAGATTTTTTTGTCTTTTTAAAAAAATGCTGCAAAAGTGCTCACTTTGTGTGACAGCATTATGCTTTGAACACACAAATGAGCCATTTGTGAAATTAAGCTATTTTACAAGCTTTTCACAGCAATCTCAAAGTAAGAAGCTTTTGAGAAGCTCATAGGCTAACAACAGTCATTTTGGACCAACTATAGTGAAACACAGAGAGTATTCCTAATGCTGTTTTTAAGCTCAAATGTCTTAGGACTAAATGTTGTGTGTTCTTTCAGTATTGAGCATCCAACAGTAAAGAGCCAGAGATCTCTGTTTGGTTTTCATCTTTTCAAAGCCTGGTTATAAGGTCTGTTTAGAGACCATTTTGTTTAACCCATATGCTATTAAACTATTAAGAAAAGTAATTTCTCAGAATGTTTTGAGACATACTTTATATATATA
>NW_015542555.1:179513-195220 GCF_001515605.1 Sinocyclocheilus anshuiensis
ATTATATTATATTATATTATATTATATTATATTAATTTTTTTATTTATGTTTTAACTTTAATTACATTTATTTAGATTACATTTTTGGTTGATTTTATATATTTAGCTGGCAGGTCATGGATGTAGAAGATCACACATTGTAATCAATTATTTTAATCATACTGTAATTATGATATAATACAGATATTAATATTTTAACATATTCAGTCTTTTAATACCCAGTTTTAAACAGTTGTATTGTTTTCCACTTGCTTGTGGCAACACAAATTGCGTGGGAGTGTGTCAGTGTAGTACATTGTTAATCAGGCCAGTCTCTATTGTCTTAATTTGCCTTTTAATTAACAGCGCTCCCTGATATAAACAAATAGTTTTCAGTCAGTTAACCAGTGTGCATCTTTATTGTTGCATGGCCTCTTCTTGTCAGAGGAAATCAGCTCAGTGTTATGTCTCTTTCTAAGTAGTCTTTTAGCCAATTTGCAATGCTTCTCCTACACCTGACAGCCAATTATCCACAATTATACAACAGTATATAGCAAACTTGTTCTTTAGAGGCAGACGCCTCCTCCTCAAAGCTGTCATGTTAAGACTTGACCAGACTATGAGTCTCTCTGCAGTAGTCAAGATCATGTTAAACAAAGATAAGGATATCTATCTGCAGAAGTCCATTGAAGATGGACAGTATATCACACTATCACAGCCTCCAGAGATTTAGGTCAAAGTGTTTATTTCATGGTCAGATTTGTTCATTACATGATCATGAAAATGTCAAATCTCAGCCAATGGTGATTTCAGAGGAACATCTTCACCTCACTGATCTCGCTCTCCCCCTCTGATATCATACACGTGGCTGAGGAGTTCATAATTTCAAGAATCCAGCATTGGTCACTCAGAACCTTGACACAATCTACCGGCTGACCCGACTCCACTCCACTCCACATCTGACCTCACTTGAGAGATACCAGATGAAGACTACTGGCTGCTCTCCCTCTTCCCTTTTATGTCAAAAGCTTTTGAGTCCAGTATGTGTAACTTTCTTTCTGAGAACAATCTGCTTGACCTCTATTAATCAGGCTGGAACCTGGCCACTCTAATGGCGCTTTTCCACTGCATGGTACGGCACGGTACGGCTCGGTACGGTTCACTTTTGGGGGGTTTTCCACTGGGTACAGTACCTGGTACCTGGTACTTTTTTTAGTACCACCTCGGTTGGGGTTCCAAGCGAACCGTACCGTTACCAAAACGTGACGTGTAAACTCTGCTGATCACGGATTGGCCGGAGAGAATCGTCACTACCTGCGTCACTGAACTTGCGACACAAACACAAAAGAACCGCTAGATTTAAATCAGCACAGCCAGCGAAGGATCGAACGCAACTGTTTTGAACGAGCGCACCTTTTTTTAAAAACCAAAAAGTGGCTGGTCCCCCTGTTGAGGAAGTACAGACGTTGCTCTCGTTGATAGCAGAGGAGCGGATCCAGTGAGAGCTCGATGGGGCGACGCGGAATGAAAAAGTTTTTTAGGAGTCGCGGCAGTAGATGCGGCGCAACTATAATGACATGTGAATAATCCCGCCCACTCTAAAGCGATACTAAACTGCAGTGGAAACGCAAACCGAGCCGAACCGAGCTGTGCCGTACCGTACTGAGCCGTACCGAGCCGAGTCGTACCACGCAGTGGAAAGCGCCATAAATGAAGTGCTTACTTTAGCCAGAATGCCCTCACTCAACTCCACACTGATTTACTCTTTACTCTCACAAAGTTGCAGAATTTCCAAGCTGAGACAGTATTTCTGGATCTGTACTTTTACTTTATTTTATCTTGTTTACCCGATCATGCCAAGTCATGAAAAGAGCACACTCTCCTCACCCCTCGTACCTCTGGTGTTCCACAGATATCTGTACTCGGCCCTTTACCATTCTACTGTAAACCAGTTGAATGGCAGTGTTACACATTATAAGAAATAGCTAATTACATTAAATTGTTACTTTGGATAGGTACAGTCATATTTGCAAAATAAAAAAATAAAAAAAATGGCCTGTTGTCTATTGTCAATAGTGTTCTGTGTAAGCTTGTCATATTGAAACCAAGCAGATTTCTGTTGGTTGATGCTACAAATTTGAAATCCCTTGCTTGAAATTCTTGATCACATTAAGCTAGTTTTTAGTAGCCTTATCTTGTGAGGCCCACTACACCCCCTCACAAATATATACATACATGTATATATTTAAGAAAATATGTTATGTTTATATATTAAATATATGTATATATGATATCAAATATAATAATATACATATATAAATGTATATAGATGTAAATATTTTCAAAATATATACTGAATGTGTGTGTATTTATATATACATAATAAATAATCACAGTACACATACATATATTATGTAAACAAAAACTTATTTTGGATGCAATGAATCGCGATTAATCGTTTGACAGCACTATTTTTTAACACGTATATCTCAAATAAAATTTATTTGATTTTTATATCACTGATAAGCATGATAAACACTTTAGAACTACAATACCCATAATGCTGTCATACAGTATACTTTAACAGATCATATGGTGCTTGTAAACACTAAATATACTCCACTTAATCCCTTAATGTGAGACATTTTCAGTTGCATTTATATGTCAATAAATTGAAAGGTTATTTATCTATTATTGTTATTTATTATAAAAAAAATGTAGCTTGGATATTAGTGTAAACTGTAAATTTGAAAAAGTATGTGATTAGTGATTGTATAATGATTGATTACATAATCCGTTAGTGATCTAATTGCATAATTTATTTTCACATTTTTGTCTGTTCTACTTTACAGAGAACCGGTCTCTAAATTATGGACCTGGTCTAACTCTATTTACCTCAACATGATTCAGAACCTCGGTCAGGTTTCAAGGCACTTGACTTTTTAGCTGCTTGTTTCACTGATGGCCATTTAAAACATATGTGCACTTTAAGTCAGTCTGGTAAAAAGTATCTACCAAGGACATATGTATCAATGTAGAAACATTATATGTGGATCTGATGTTCTGTAAAGGAGATGAAAGTAGCATAATCGTCATTTTGTAACATCTTTATTTTCTTCAATGTCAACATGAAATCAAACCTGACATGTCTGTAATCTTGAATCAAAATGTTTCCTCTGCATTCCTTGTTCTGTTGAACAGTGTCAGCCAGCAGTCAAATAGCTATTTAAGCATCGATTTAGCAAACTCACCTGTGAAATTCTACATGTAAATCACACTTTTCACCATCCAATCAATTCCAAATAGATATGTTGTTGTTGTCAGGGAACATACAATTTCCTTCACAAATGCATCACATTACCAAAGTAGCTTGGGTCAGGTGGCAAACAATTTCACATTGGCTTTAAAGTCTGTTTGTTTGTTTATTTGGATGTAAGCGTGGCATTCGGCCCTTAGTCACTGATACCTGCACAACTCTGGTGACTGAACTTGTCTCATGTGCCTTTATTTATTCATTTGCTGCAGGCGGACCCCGCTGTGCTGTTTTCTGGTGCTTTGTGTTTCTGAGGCGCTGAGCTCTTCTATGATAGAAATGAGGAAAATCATACCACCCCCCTTCCCTATAGCCTCCAGGTCTAATAAAAAGCCTCTGATTGCTTCCTCTTTCCTCAGAAGAGACAAAGAGTGAGATAGACTGTAAAAACAGAGTAGACATAAAAGCAGGTCTAAAAGAGACAGAGAGAGAAAGGGAAATGGAAATGGAGAGAAACAGTGGTGCGTGAGTGGCCACAGCGCTCCGTGTAGGGCTAGGCGCTAACAATGAACCATCTCCTGTGAGTTTTATTAAATCAGTGTGAGATTGACACCTGAATATGTTTTCATCCTCTAGATCTGCACAAAGCGTGCGGTGCTTCAGGCGCCGGTCCCCTCATTAGTACCCTGTTTGGCAATGAACTTCTAAAGGCAGCCCTCCAATATATCAATGTCTACATTTCAATAGAAGGAGAGGCGCTAACACTACTACAGAGGAATTCTGAGAAAGCGAACTCAGTGGCCTGCAGATTTCCTCTCCTCTTCATTGTTCATTGTGCTCCTATTGTGGACGTTTTTTCCATTTCTGCGTATGTCGCTGTAGATAAAAAAAACAGCCTTTATATACAAACAAAAACTGTTAAAGGTAGCATTAGCTCTGTCGCTACGAATCAGTGTCATCTTGTCAACAAAATGTGCGATAAATATTTATGTTGACTAAAGGTTTCTCACTTTTGTCAACTATGCAACATACATTATATTTTAACAACGTTTAAACATAGTTTATGATATAAAAAAAAACACTGCCAGATATTAACAATGCACTAAAAATTTTACAAATAAAGGATTATTAATTAATTATTTTATTTGTAGGGGGAAAAAAATCATAAAATGAATAAAAATGCTCTTAGAGATTTTTTTTTTTTACATTAATTACAGGTGTAGAAGTCACACTTTTAAATTAAACTTGTATCCGATTTTTCAAGACCTTCAGTCTACTTGTTTTGCAGAAAAAAAAAAGGAAATAAAAATAATAAATTAGAAATAAGTAATTGAAAAAAATAAACAAAAAAATAATACATTTTGCATGTTTTTTTTTGTTTTTTTTTTTCATTTTTAACATTTTTAAGTAAGAATTTAATGAAATACACAAAATGTCATGATGTTTTTTTTTTTTGTCTGTGTGTGTTAATTTAAATCATTTTAAGTCATCTTGAGGCCCCATTAGAAGTTTGTTGAGCCCTCGGTTGAGAACCACTGCTGTATATGACATACATTTTTAGGTCTGTTATAGTTTGACACATGATTCACATGATCATTTTGCACAATGGCAATTGTAAAGTTATTTTGTTGTAGAATTATGGATGCAATGATAATAAAATGATGGCCAGTGCAATAAACTGGTGTTGATTGATTGATAGACAGATTATTTTCATTGTGTGGCTGATAACCAAAAAATGGCTGATATTAAAATGTAATTAAATGAAAATATGTAATGAAAATGTATGCTAATTTAGCCTTGATGACAGTATTATATACAGTATGAAAATTTATATTAATTTTTATATCATTTAAATATGATACGTTAAAAAAAAATTGTGTACGAATATGGAGTGACAAAGTATTGACTAAATTTAAAGGTAATTTTCTTTCAAACACGAAAGAGATAATGACTAAAGCAAACAACTGTGGGAAAATGAACAATGCTACCAATGTCTCCTTCCCTTCACAACATCAGGCATCTTGCCATATGGTGGCATATGTCAATGCCGTTGTGGCCTCTGCATTACAGATTGAGCAAAGCGGTCAAATTTACATGATGTCACCCCAGATGTCGGTCACATGTAGATTATGTGCCCTCAGTATCAGGGGGAGCATCTGGAGGGGGTATTTGAGAGCGCATTTGTTTTTCGTGCTCCATAAAGCCCCCTTAGCTCTGAGAGAGGAGTTTGAATCAGGTCAGAGGAGACACGGGGCAGTCAGTCCCAGCCTCCCTACGCATCTGGCACGGGCGAACGGTGCGTGAAGGAAGGGGCCTTACTCCTTGGAGGCAAATGTCAATGGCTTTAATGCAGAACGTATTTCAGATTACAGATTTAGCAGGGTGGGATTCTGCTGTCGAGTTTGTAAGACAAGAAACACACACAGCCCGTCCTCACAGCCGTGGATGAAAGCAAATGACTGTGATTTGTGTTTTTCATATGCCGGCTTGATTGTGTGGCGCTGAAAGGAGAGTTAGAAATGCATGAAGAGGCGCTGACCTTCACTCAGACATAAAAGCTGGAAGAGGCCAAGTATGTCTTCATATTAAACCGAACCACAGGCAAGCATATCTCCTATTTATCGTCTATTTCCTCTTTCGGTCTTCCATGTGTTTGGCTTTGTTTATTTCATTACTTCAGAGTGGTCTTGATATGTGGCTCGGTCCATGTGTGTCATCAGTTGAGATATGGCTCTAATATGATTTGAAGTGATTTAAAGTGAATACTTCCATTTGAGGCAACAAAAGTGTCATGATAAGTAGCAAATGTTAGGCCCACACATGTAGTCTATGGTCTGGCTTTGCTAATTCATGAAACTACGTTTATTCTGCTGTTTATACTGCATGTCAATCATGGCAGCGATTTTCAGATAATTGCAGAAAATACTTTAGAAATTCAGCACAAAGAGATTGTGCTACTAAATGGAGTAGGATCTGTATTGAGACTGAATTTTGACACTTGTAACCTTTCACTCTTTGCACTGATTAAATGTGATGTTTTGTAATGTTTTCGGTGTTAAAATAGTTTCCTATCCAATGTGCCATTTGTCAGTCCTGTTCACACCAACACAAATATTTGACAGAAATATTTGGTCAGATTTTCACGTGATTCATCTTTTCAGACACATGCGCAAATAATGGCTGAATGAAAATGCAAATTCGCTCTCTGAAAGTAGGTGGCGCTTATAGCAAAGCAGAAATACAGTGGTTACCCCAGTAAACAAAGTGGTGTTGTGCAAATTTTCATTTCTGCGTCTGTCGCAGAGAAGAAAATAAGTATTCACATTTTCTAATAGCTGTTCAGATTGTTGTATTCACTATGCTTATCAAACAACACCAAATACAAGAGTACAGAGACCAAAAATTCACTGTCGCTTAGTAAAATAGTCTATTTTTAGTCTAATAATAGTCTAATAGTCTACTCTTTTATGTAACAGCAGCGGCTCTGCGGTATAAAACACATCAATGAATATATGAATATAAAACACAGCGGTATAAAACACATCAATGCATCTGAAATTATTTGAAATGCAATGGAAAAGCGATAAGATCATATCTTTATTTAAAAAAAAATAAAAAATAAAAATTCAGACAAAAAAAAAAGTTACGACACAAATTTTCACACCAAACATTTAGCTTGGTATGAATTGGCCTATAGGTCTATTTTATAGGTCAGTGCTTTGTTTTTATGAACATCCATCCAGCCTGACACAGCAACATCGCTTTGACCAATAATATGAGTTTGGGGGCGGGGCTATCTGTTTGACCAACTAATGAAAGACAAAGAAATTGTTCAAAAACCTGTTCAAAAACCATTACTTTCGCACTTGATGCTGTTGACACAAATAATTATGCACTTCATCTTTAAATTATTTATTTTCCATGTACATAAAGTGTACTGTAGACACACAAAGTGTAAACTGTAGAAACACAACCACAATCCACACACACACAGTACACATTTGTGTCATCTGCGAGATCAATAGCTGATTTCTTTTGAAGCTCCCGCTTTCCTCTCATCCTCCTCGGCTCTTTATCTACAACACCTCCTCCGTCTCTCCCTCTCTTCTCTCCCCAATAATTGTTGATGGATTATCAGCACTCTCCGTCCTCTTAGTGCCGCATGTGAAGAGACAGTGTGGCACACGGCCAAACGCCTTCCACGCCACAACAGCTTTAACCTTTACACTAACCCCTCCTTCTTGCAATATCTCATTACCTCCTCACAGAATAGAGTGCATATATCTGTCTAATCCTTGTATACATTGTCCACTTTAGTGCATACATCCTCAGCTGACCTCTCTTCATGGTTTATATAACAAGGAATAGATAAGTGCTTTTGCCTCAGAGATGCTGAGACAGTCATTTGACCTAAGGAGGAGCAGCCGTGTTGTCTGATTGTGACTAAGTACATGAGTGATCTTGTTTTGCTAATTTATGACTTTGAAGCCAATGTTTTAGTCTAAGAAACAAAACATGACAAAAGCTTGTATGCCGTTTTTAAGTCTGCGACTAGATCATAGGCAACTAGAAACATGTAAACATTAGTCTGCCTGACTCTGTTTAGTCGATAATTATGCTATAACACCTTTCACACGTTTGAAATCTAGTCGATAGGTTATCTGGTATGCAAATGCTCTCCAGCAAGCCAGAGGGCAGTAATGAGCAACAGCCACTATTTTTTAAAGATTTATTTATGGGATTTTTATACCTTTATTTGGACAGGACAGTATAGAGTAGACAGGAAAGCATTGGGTGGAGAGAAAGGGGAGCGCGATCGGCAAAAGACCACGAGACGGGATTCGAACTCGGGTCGCCACGAGTGTAGTTATGATGCATGTCGGCACACTAACCACAAAGCTATTGGTGCAGACAGTTCACTTCAAGTTAATCTCATTTAAAATCATTAGGCATAAATTTGATTACCACAAAAGTTAATTTCCGCTTATCCCTTGTAACTTTGAAAAAGCAAAAATATCGGTTACAGTGAAGCAATTACAATGGAAGTAAAAGAGACCTATCTATATAACTATAATACTCAGTGTTTCAATGACAACATAAGGCCATAAACACTAAAATATTTACAATATTACAACTCAAATAATACAGAATAATTTATGTAATTAATGTTTAACATTAAAACCTTCACATTCCTTCTTTAAATCCTCCAAAAATTACCTTGTTTAAATTCATTGTAGGTGTCCCACCATAACCTTGATTTTTCACATAGACTTTTTTTATTGCAATCATCATTATGCTACAGATGTATTGTTTGAGCTTAACTTAAAACCAGAATACTCAAGGTTGGTATGTTTTCATTTTTGTTTGAGAACAGAATTGTGGATTCATAGCTGTGATCTTGAGAATATATATTTTTTTTTAATTGACACTCCTAGTTTGCCATAAATTGCATAAAGCTAACACAATAACATCGACAACATGACAGAAAACAAGAAGCTGAATCTTCAAACAACAGGGTTGAATTCAAGAGAGAAGCAAGAGGTCTGGCTTTGATCAATTCCAAGTCATTTTCTATGAGTAAGTTCCCAGTGAGAGAGAATATGTTATGATGTTTTTCACTAAAGCACCTCCCTTCAAAATTGGTAAATTTAGAGCACAGAATATTATGTGTACACCAGTTCAGATTGTATTTACACTGCAAGCAGTTAACACAGAACAGTCCATTTTAAAAGACTGCATACGCTTGACAGCTGGGGTACAGACCTCGGTCATTCTGGGAATAATAAATAGACGGCACTGAACTCCACTAGGGATTTTTTTCCACCAGTGTAGATAAGGGTGCGCCACATTAGTTGGTTGAGTTCAAGTTTGCTCTGGGAGTAAGCACTTTGTCCTTCCCACTGGGACCTATATGACCTGGTTATACCCTTTTCTTTCTTTACATTTGAAAATATTATTTTCCAGCTGTAGAGGTGCCCTCTGCCTCCTCATTGCCTCACATTGACAGGCCCAGAGCTTCTGCTCTCTCCGCTAGCATCTTTACCTATGGGAGATACCCATGTACCCAAATTAAACCAAAAAACTATCCTTGCCGTCTGCAAAGGCTGACTTGCCAGAAAAAAATAGTCTTGTTTTAGCAAAAGGAAAGAACCAACACCCTCTTTCCCTGTTTCTTGGGGAGCAGGGGTGGCCTCATTCAGCAGAGCTAATCCCTGCCTGGTGATGTGGAAGAGAGGGCCAGACGAAGTGGCACATGTCTGGGGCGCAGACAGCCTCTACCCAGCCAGTCCTGTCTGATGGTCGGAGCCAAAAGATGAGTCATCCTCAGGGAGTGTGAGGACACAAGGTCTGGAGGCAACGAAAACCTGACAGACATACTGAGGCTCCACTGGCAATCTGCTCACTATTGACATTACTGACGTACAGAATGCTTTGATGTCATTTAGGTTCTTGTCGTAACATTTGAATACCACAACAGGAGCTCTTTACTTATTGGACTCTTGCATTGTCCTGTGGGCTGTTATTGTCATGTAGATATTTGCATGTAGGTCTGAACATGACATGTGGGTGAATAACATTTGAGAAGTTCCACAATGTAGAAAAGGAAAATTGTTTAAAAACCTATACTGTCAGATTTGTCAAAAATTAGAAAAAAATTGCACCTTTCGAGGTATAACACTAGCTTGTCACTGGGGCAAAACCCTTAAAGGGACAAAAAAGGTGCATATTAGTACCTTCGAGGAAGAATATATACCCTTAAGGTAATGCCATAATATACACAAACATTTCACAAATATCATGAATTATTAATTCATGAATGTCAATTTTTTTTGAGGAGTCAAACCACATGACATGACATTTTACAACCTTGCCTTGTCAATAAGAGACATATTGACCTTGACACACAGTCACGAGGGTCTGCAGGAGTCCTCTCTTTGATAACATTTGCTGTTTTATGTTTCTGCATGTTGGTTGCCCGACATGACTTTGATTTTAAAGGTAGTGACATTTTTTTGTTCAAGAATTATATGATTTTTCTAATAATTAATAGTAAAAGATTATGGCAAACTTTTTTTTCATTCATTTTTTTTTTTGTAGGCTTTTTAAGTATTTCGAATAAATTATACATAGAACAAAAAATTTGTATCTCATTGATTGACGAGACCATGTGTCTTTGACATAAGCATGCCAGATGTTTAAATGTCACTGTGAGTGCAGCTGAACATTAATATCAGTGTCTGATCAGTTTTGGACAACTGAGCAATAATCATTTGGAGCTTGTACAACCAACCTGGAGCCTGGTATACTACTAAAGCATCCAGCCAAGTCGAACACTGTCCGATCTGGACTCTTGGTGCAATTAAACCCGCAGTTGAGCCCATCTGTTGGTGGCGGCTAACACTGAGATTTGTTTTAGCACAAAAACTTGGCCTACTGAGTGTCACAATGGGTTCTTGTCTTACAACTCGCATCACTTGCTGGAACCATAAAGGGATTAGATTTACAAATCTGGTTTTATTTTTGACATTTAAAATGACCCTGGTGAAGAGTCTTGCAGGTAAACTAAGAGTTAAAAAGAAAATTCACTCTTTAGTGAATCCTTGAAAGGGGAGCTCATAGATTAGACAACGTGAAAAGGTGGTATATAAAAAGGTAATCTGTCGGATTAGTCATCTCCCTATGGTAAACAACAGGGCTAAGCCTGAGGCCTTTTTTTACGGTTTGTGTTTCATTGAGAAGAGTACAATGGGGATAGAAGAATGACAAACAAGATGGACATCAGTCTTGTTATCTGAGACCCCCTGAGATGGGGTCGTGAGGCAGTTAATCCTTCTATCAATATTTTCCTCCATTTGCTCAATTGTCCCTCCTGCATTTTCTCTAGGGGTGTCCAGTCCTGCTCCTGGAGGGCAACCTTTCTGCAGAGTTTAGCAACGATCCTAACTAAACATACCTGAACCAGTTAACTAAGGTCTTAAAGGGTTAGTTCAACTAAAAATGAAAATTAGGATGCGTTTTACTCACCACCGAGTCATCCTAGGTGTATATGACTTTCTTCTTTCAAATGAATCTAGTCGGAGTTATATCAAAAATTGTCTTTGATCTTTTTTTAAGCTCTATCATTGCAGTCAGCGGGTGTTGCATTGCTTCAGTCCAAAAGAAGTTAAATAAAAAGCACCCATCAAAACGTAATAATCACTTGAATCTAGCTTGCGCTCACTGTTGTAAACGGAACCAGTTCCGGGGGAATGACGTATGAGGTCAGCTTTGCGCATGCAAAAAGTGACAGAAGTGACGTAAATGTATTACGGGTGACAGAAGTGCGCCAGAAGTGACGCACGCGGAAACGCAGCAGAGAGATCAAAACAAAACAACGGTCAAGAATTAGAAGTACAAAACGAGGATTTGTAAAGAAGAATGAATAAAGAAAGAAAGGATTTCGATATAAGCCAAGAGGAGACTGGTTTTCCTTTGCTAAAGTAAGGAAACTTTGCTTCTTTTGATCCTGTAAACAAACGTTGGTTTTCACGAGACTCACCGGCGCATGCACAACGCTGACCTCATGCGTCATGCTCCCGGAACTGCTTCTGTGTACAACTGCTGGCGCAAACTAGATTAAAGTGATTATTACGTTTTGAATATGGATATTTGTCTTACAAAAACGCATCGATTCACTAAAGGAGGCCTTTGTTCACCCCCCGTAGCCGTGTGAGACACTTTTTTTTATGCATGGGTGCTTTTTATTTAACATATTTTGGACTGAAGCAATGCAACACCCACTGACTGCAATGATAGAGCTTGAAAGATCAAAGACAATTTTTAATATAACTCCGACTGGATTCGTCTGAAAGAAGAAAGTCATATACACCTAGGATGCCTCGGGGGTGAATAAAACGCAGCCTAATTTTCATTTTTGGTTGAACTAACAACCCTTTAAGGATTAGTCAAAACTTCCAGGAGTGGGACTGGACACTCATCATCTTCATTCTTCCTCTACACTTCATTCTCCTCTTCTTCATCAGTAAACTTGTCAAAAAGAACCAATCAAAAAGTATTCGTGTAAAAGCAGGTGTATGTTAACCCATCCCTTCGCCATTTTCCTTCCACTAATGTCGCTATTAAAATGAAGACCTGCTGCCAACCACTCATCTCACCAGCTGGTTTTTATTCTTCCCAAGGTTGCATTGGGGAACATTAAGGCTGTGAGGTTTTAGGACATAGCCCCTGGCCTCTAACTTGTCCCAGATGGTAGGGTGTCTGAGACTCTGTTTTGGAGCCAAACTTTGTAGGAAGGTGACCCTCCAGAAGTGGGAGTGGACACCCCTGAGCTCTTCTCTATTCCTCTATACCGTATTCTCCTCTTCTTTACCAGTGACCTTGTCTAAAAGAAAGCCATTACAGTGGAGACCTCCTTCCATCCACCCCACTTTACCAGCCTCTGTTTGTTCCTCTCCAGGTTTAATGCAGTATGGAACACTAAGGGGATATTAGGACACACCCTATGGCCTCTAACCTGTCCTGGCTGGAAGGGTGTTCTGAGACCCTGTTTCGTCTTAAGATTTGTCTACCTCAGTGTGCGATCACAGTCAACATGTCCTTTCAGAATTAATTTCTAGCCGTATACACATACACAGAGACTGTTATTACCCAGCTATCCTCTGTTATTTGAAATGTATTGAGACAAAGTTTATATAAACCTGAAGTCCCCTGCTGTGGGGTGCAGGATGAGCCCCCCTCCTCCCTCTGAAGAGCCCCTGTGGATTATTATTCAGACTGATGGGCTCGGAGCTGATATGTGGGCCAGTGCTGTCACAAGCTCTCAGAGCAGAACCTTAGATTTATGCCCTGGGCTTAGCGTTCTGCCAATGTTCCCCAACGCTCCCCCAATGCTCCTGCCTGCCCAATCACACAATTAGTCTGTGACTATGGTGGACACGGTCCCTGCTGTGTATCTGCCTGGAGGGCTTCCAGAGTTTACATATATACACAATAATGTGAGCCTGTGTTTTTCTGCTCCTTAACTTGGTGTTGCAATCGGAATCTATGAGAAAGACGCAAGTTATTTTAGCTACATAAAGCTTTGACTTAATTTTAGACATATTTAATGTTATCAACCCCTCTGCGTATACCCTAAAGGTATTTCACAGCATGAGACTTGTTTCTTTTATAATGTCTCACTGAGAAAAATCGTACGCCTTACAATTTTTTACTTAATACCTGTGGCTTCATAGGGATTTGGTAATCTAGAATACATGTTTAAGAAAGGCATTGAAGTAGATAGTACCTATAGATATAGGTTGAGTTATTGTATTCCCCCCACCCCCAGGTAATAGCTTGAATCAGAGCAGTCTGCATAGGGTCCTTATATGACTACTTCATATTCAAGTAGAAGCACTTGACATGGCAGTACCTATAACACTACACTATTGCCTTGACAAAAGAGGGTAATTTGGTAATCATGGTACTCATGCCCTAAACATGCCTCTATTAATAATCATATATGCCGTTTAAAATCTGTTATTATATTTTCAATGGTCAATAACCTTGGTTTGAAAGTGGTTTTATGGATGTTTCATTGTTTTGGTGATGTCATCTCTCATGTTCACAGCTGGGAATTGGTGAATAATGGCCTGAAGCTGATTTCTCTGCTGATATAACATAATTTTAACAGTACTGATAAAGATTTACTATTAGACTGGTAGATGACCTTTGCTTTACCTTTGCTATTCATCATTTCAGCACATAGCTAATGATTTTGTGTGGTTATGTTATAGATGATGTCAAAGAAACTCTGCTCAATGATATTATATCACATATTAAACCTTTACCCTGCATATCCCCATCAACTCTGCCATTGTTATACTCAATATGACCAAACGCTTTGTGCCATGCCTTGTTAACCAATCACAAACCAGATGTATCATCTACATGAACAATTATCTGCATGTAAATCTGTTCTCTTACACATTTCCTTATGTAGAACATTTTGAGATTAGACAAATAGTGAAGATGCTAAGTTTATTGTATACTGTGGGTGTTGTTTTCATTTGTTCTAGAACTCCAAGAGCTGCTTGGAGCGAAAATCTGAATTCTTGTGAGTGGACTGTCAACAATTCTTGAGAACATTTCAGTTCGAGTCACGCGTAGGACATTTGTCTGGTGTCTGATGCTAATCACTGGTTTGCAGTCATGCGTAGGACATTTGTCTAATGTCTGAAGTTAATCTGCAGTTTGGAGATGCTGCTTGAGTATGTGGTGACTGAGTGTTGTTTCCAAATCTGTTCTTTCCACCTGTTATACTGACGACACTATGATGCTGGCATTATCCATGTCTGTACTTTGTTCCCTTGGGTTCGGGGAACACATAGTACTTGTGTGTGGGCTGCTCTGTCCATGTGGTATGCTTTTGTTGAGTGTGCTCTGTCTCCTGAGCTTCTGAAGTCACATGCTATTGGTTTGTTGATGAGAGAGGATAAGAACTCAGAGACAAGAGGTTGTGCTTTACCTATAGTTCCATCTTCACCGTATGCCATAATACAAACAACATTCAAACTTTAAATACTTTTAGATAATCTTCTATTTTATTTATTTATTTATTTTTTAATTATTTAATTTTATTCCAGGACCAGCAAAAGATTTTCTTAGATAAATCATCATCATCATCCTGAAAATATTAGGATTAGAGGTATGGTTGTGTTTTGTGCCTGGTTCACATGCTAAAGATGCTAGTAAGCTGATGTCCCAACCAGGCTTCTCCCTTAAAAGGGTCATATGATGTTGCTAAAAAGAACATTATTTTGTATATTTGGTGTAATGAAATGTGTTTATGCAGTTTAAGGTTCAAAAAACACATTATTTTCCACATACTGTACATTATTGTTTCTCCTCTATGCCCCGCCTTTCTGAAACGCGTCGATTTTTACAAAGCTCATCGGTCTGAAAAGCGAGGTGTGCTCTGATTGGCCAGCTATCCAGTGCGTTGTGATTGGTCGAATACCTCAAGCGTGTGACGGAAATGTTACGCCCCTTACCATACTGTGATGCCCTGTCCGGCCGGAGCGACGAGACAAAAACATTAAAACCCATTATAAACGAGGCATTTGTTGCATCCAGTAGGGACATAATAACGGATTCCAATGACTTATACTGTCTTTTTATGCGTTGCGTTGCATCGCATTTACCGTGTAAACATAAAACCATGTCTGCATTTGTGATCGGAGAAATGACAAACAACAGGCGTTACTCTACACTGCTCAAAACTCGCGTTTGAATCATCAGTGGCAAATTCTTTTTTATATAAAAAAACGTAATTACAGTCTGTGAGTCAGAACAGCCAGCATTGTAGTCTACTCTTCCAGGATCAGGAAACAGTCCTCCATAAAATGTTCTGCACACATCTCAAGATTGTTCTGGAACAGTGTTGTAAATACAACTTAACCACTGATTTCTAGTCGTGTCCTCTTTTGGAAGTCCA
>NW_015542555.1:195336-195569 GCF_001515605.1 Sinocyclocheilus anshuiensis
TGTATTTCCTCAGCGACCAGCACGGATCAGCTCTAGGCATGACGAAGCGGATATCGTCCTCTTTTGGAAGGCCAAACAAAGTAGTTTCGCTTTCACAATGAAACACACGGCTCACGGCATGGCGGCAGCAACAATACTACAGCAAGAATAAAAATTGTGCCTTCTTTCTTTGTGTGAACATTTGGGCGGCGTTATGCAAATCTTCCCACATCATGACGTAGACATGTGGGGGC
>NW_015542555.1:195632-208798 GCF_001515605.1 Sinocyclocheilus anshuiensis
TTAACTTTTATAAAGAATATCTCTTTGGATTTGAGACTTTAGTCTTTGCAACTTTACAGATCTTCTTTATGCAGCAAGAGCTTGTAACACTTCAAAGAGAAAGGAAAAATTGAAATCGCATCATATGACCCCTTTAATCTATTCATCAAGAATTTCACCATCCTAATCAATCATCTTAACCAGATTTAATTGGTAAACACCCCAGCTATGGCTGCCCGTAATTACTAATGGTTCTAATTATCAGTGTTGGGAAGGTTACTTTGGAAATGTAATAGGTTACAGATTACAAGTTACCCTATTTAAAATGCAATAAGTAATGTAACTATTTCAATTACTTTATTAAAATAATGTAACTGATTACATTTTATTACTTTTTGATTACTTTTCTAAATTTCTAATGCATTTTTTCAACTGTTAAACATTTTGAAACATTTAAACCAAGGCAGGGTTAACCTTTCAGTAGTACTCAACACTAATTACTGTCAGATTCTCAAAATCCTTCATCAGCTGCCACAAAATCAGACTTTAACACCTTTTTTTTTTTTTTTTTTTTTTTTAGATTTTCGAACTCCCTTTACTTGACATTTATGAATTAGTGGCTTCTGTAAATGACCTTCCGAGGGGAAGTCCTTTGCCAGCTTAATAATTTAAGAAAGCTCAGGCTGATTTATAGTTTGAGATGGTTTGGGTTCAGGGCCACTCTGTAACAGCATAATGAATTAATGTTCTCAGGGTCATAGCAGAACATCTAGAGGCAACTGGAAATAGAAGATGTGCAGCATTATTACATAATTATTTCATAGAATGAAACAGAATATAGAGTCACGTCTGCATTAGCTTTGTACTTTATAATATATGAATCTTGTAGACACCGATGATCACTGTAACTAATGGTTTTAAAGAAATCAAATCGAAAACAAGAAGTGGTGGTAAATAACCAATAAAGACAGTCCAATATATTACTTTCAAGGAGAAAATGTAAATGATAAGGAGAAAGGGATTGTTTGTACTACCTTTAAAGTTGGGCCTAATTCTGGCATCATAACCTGAGGTTCTTCCCATGAGCTTGTCATGCCAAAAATCTGACTTTTACCCCTTTTTTTTTTTTTTTTTTTACTTTGAGATACTTGAGGTTAAATACAGATTTAAAGCCATAACAAGAAATAGCTTAATAGCTATGATACTGTTTTTGAAATCAAATCTTTGCATAACTATGACAGGCAGAAACACTGGTATCTAACAATGCTTTGGGGGGAAAAAAAACAGTTAATCTTAAAAAATAAAGCATATGCATAAATCCATATAGGAAATTAAACAGTTTTCGAATAAGCATGTGTTACCTTTTCTGTCCCAAACTCCTGAAACATTGGTGTCTCATTCTGTTACATATAACTAGTTACTCCCCAACACTGCTAATTATCATCAACAAGTCTGAGATAAAGCCTTTGTTCTGGTAAAAGCTGGTCTTTTCATCAGACTAGCATTATGTAGTTTATGGAAGGATAACAGGAGGTAAAATACTACCATAAATAGTACAATTACTACAATGTCATACGTGACGTGACGTGACATGTGGCCAAGTATGGTGACCCATACTCGGAATTACTGCTCTGAATTTATCCCATCCAAAGTGCACACACACAGCAGTGAACACACACACACCATGAACACACACCCGGAGCAGTGGGCAGCCATTTTTGCTGCGGCGCCCGGGGAGCAGTTGGGGGTTCGGTGCCTTGCTCAAGGGCACCTCAGTCATGGTATTGAACATAGAGAGAGCGCTGTACATTCACTCCCCCCACCTACACTCCCTGCCGGTACGAGACTCAAACCCGCAACCTTTGGGTTACGAGTCCGACTCTCTAACCATTAGGCCACGACTACACATCCTTGTTTCAAGATGCACATTCATAAATTGCTGTTTCAGCCTCATTTAATGGTTTCCTTGAAGTATGATGCATACAGTACACAAACACATACATCAGCACAGGATCATCTGATACAGAGGAGGAGCACTAGTTCAAGACACCCACCATAATCAAGTGTGATGCTGTACGCGTGATCCTGATTGCGTCACTGCATGGTAACATTTGTGAATGGACATTTCTGTCTAATAAACAAACATGATATTTGGTGACCTTTACAGCAGAATACTGACGATGCAGTTACAGCAGTTTGAACACAACAGGCTCACCAGTTTAAATAAAAATAATTTTCAATTGATCATTTAGCGAATAATGATTTTAGACACAGCTCACACTGCATTCTTAAAGGGCCAGTTGTGTTTTTTTTTTTTTCCTGTAAGACTTAGTTGCATGGTTTAATCTGGAGCCAATACTCTTTTGTACTAGGAAGGTCTTTGAGTTCCTGCTGCAATCTTTCACTCGCATGACATTTTGGAGTGTGATTGTTCTTATGAAAAGTAACCTTGGTTACCAGCATTTCCCATCAGTGTTTAATAGTTCACTCTGGCAGCTAACATGTGATTATGTTGACTTTGCGCAAGTGTTTCACTTTGTTGCCTTTTGCATCGGGAATGGAGACCGGCAGCAATCAGGGCTGTGTATTTTTGATTGATGGCGCAATCACATGGCACAAAATACTTCATTACCATTGGACACACAATTGCTAACAAGCAATCATGAATACACACAGGTTAGTGATTCGGGCTCGAGTCTCAGAGGCGGTTTCACATGGGACGGCAGTTATCACAAAGTCACCAGAAATTAGGAAGGTGCTTTATCAGAGAGTCACGGCTATATGAAGGTTATGTGGGTCAGCTTTAGTTTATGCGGTTCACAAACAAACCGTGAGCCAAACATGCAGTTTTTCTATTTCTGGCCTTCGTTTGTTACCATTCGGGAGGGGGGAAATACATCGAAATTCATAATTAGATGTTCAAAGTTTTCCTTTTTCCTCAGTATAGTAGCGGTATATGGGTCAACTGCTGCCAATTGCATGAACTTCATTAGGCCACGACTACACATCCTTGTTTCAAGATGCACATTCATAAATTGCTGTTTCAGCCTCATTTAATGGTTTCCTTGAAGTATGATGCATACAGTACACAAACACATACATCAGCACAGGATCATCTGATACAGAGGAGGAGCACTAGTTCAAGACACCCACCATAATCAAGTGTGATGCTGTACGCGTGATCCTGATTGCGTCACTGCATGGTAACATTTGTGAATGGACATTTCTGTCTAATAAACAAACATGATATTTGGTGACCTTTACAGCAGAATACTGACGATGCAGTTACAGCAGTTTGAACACAACAGGCTCACCAGTTTAAATAAAAATAATTTTCAATTGATCATTTAGCGAATAATGATTTTAGACACAGCTCACACTGCATTCTTAAAGGGCCAGTTGTGTTTTTTTTTTTTTCCTGTAAGACTTAGTTGCATGGTTTAATCTGGAGCCAATACTCTTTTGTACTAGGAAGGTCTTTGAGTTCCTGCTGCAATCTTTCACTCGCATGACATTTTGGAGTGTGATTGTTCTTATGAAAAGTAACCTTGGTTACCAGCATTTCCCATCAGTGTTTAATAGTTCACTCTGGCAGCTAACATGTGATTATGTTGACTTTGCGCAAGTGTTTCACTTTGTTGCCTTTTGCATCGGGAATGGAGACCGGCAGCAATCAGGGCTGTGTATTTTTGATTGATGGCGCAATCACATGGCACAAAATACTTCATTACCATTGGACACACAATTGCTAACAAGCAATCATGAATACACACAGGTTAGTGATTCGGGCTCGAGTCTCAGAGGCGGTTTCACATGGGACGGCAGTTATCACAAAGTCACCAGAAATTAGGAAGGTGCTTTATCAGAGAGTCACGGCTATATGAAGGTTATGTGGGTCAGCTTTAGTTTATGCGGTTCACAAACAAACCGTGAGCCAAACATGCAGTTTTTCTATTTCTGGCCTTCGTTTGTTACCATTCGGGAGGGGGGAAATACATCGAAATTCATAATTAGATGTTCAAAGTTTTCCTTTTTCCTCAGTATAGTAGCGGTATATGGGTCAACTGCTGCCAATTGCATGAACTTCAAATGAAATATCAGTGTGTCCCAAGACTATTGCTTTTGATTGTTATTTCCCCCGCTGATTTTCCTCCAGTGCAGATTGAAAATAATAAATATATAAATAAACAACCATTTGAATTTTCCCTTCTGTTCTCTTTTTGTTGTCGTATTAGGTAACCTGTAAGAATAGATGCCTGGAGAGGCAGATGGGATCGGTTAGAAACCCGAGGCAGATATAGGTTGATGCATGTTCTCATTAGGTTGATGGCTGCATGTTATTTGGAGTGTCACTGTAATCATTATTAATTATAATAATCTGACTTATGACTCATCATATTATTAGCATCCCAGAGCTGCGCTTATTGTTATCGCAACCCTGAAAAATAATTAATGTGTTCCTATTTCTATAGCCTAGGGCTCAAAGCTTTGGGGGAGCAGGGATTGTGTGTGTGTGTGTGTGTGTGTGTTTAGGCAGCTCAGACGGGAATCTAGACTACAACGGGTGGGAGAGGCAGTGCGGATGGCACAAAATCAGGTGCACGCAACCTTCCCTTTCATGCGTTCCAGCCAAGCCAACAAAGAGAGAATGAGACTACGTGATGAGAATTGCACAGAGCCAGCGTTGAGAACTCATGGAATATACATACACACACACACACACACACTCAACTCAAACTACACACTGCACACACAGCTGCGCGCACTCCCACTCACACCCAGCCACTTGTATATGCGCACACACTCTTTACACAGCCCCTCTAAAACCCCTCACACTCACTCTCTGCCCGTCAGCGGTAGTGCAGGCACTATGGACGTGATAATTGTAATAAAGGCTGCCAGTAATGGGTTGTGTGGCGCGCGGCTGCACTGGCCAGGCGCTCTCCCTCTTTTGTTATGCTAATGCAGAGTGATTAGAGGCCTTCTGCAGAGCTGCGCTGCTTCCCTGAGGAGGAGGAGGGGGGTTCGACACACACTGGGGATATTACACACAGGCCATGGGGTCAGCAGCCTCCAACATCATCCTACCTTCCATTTGTATTCCTTTTTAATGAACAGCGCACAGCAATACATGTGAAACAGGCAGGTTTTGTAATCATTTGTTGTGAAAATGAGCGATATTTAGTGCACGGATGAACTGTGTTTAGTGTCGGCATGTATGGGAGAAAACCCTTGTTTGCTTTCATACAGTTTTACAGACAGTTTTGGATTGTATATGTACATGCATAAGCAGTTTTCAAACTTATGATTATTTAGTGGAACCACAGTGTATTATTTAGGGCTGTCACAATTAGTCATGTTTTTTATAGATAATTTTAATAGTAAATTTTACCTCTGAAAGGTATTTTAATTTTCAAACAGCGTATTCAGCTCCTATTTTTAAATATGCTGTTGGTGATTTCATAGAAACCTGCAAATCCAAAAGTGAAAATTGATTCATAGGCAGAGAGTGTTTCTGATTGGCTAAATTAGTTTTTTTTTCTTTATACGTGATGCATTCAACTACTGATAAAGAAGTCTCTTATGCTCACCAATGCTGTATTATATCAAAAATACAGTACTAACACGAATATTGAAAAATATTGCTACAATTTAAAATACGTTTTTTTTTTTTTACATTTTAATAATAATAAATTATTGTAATGAATTTCTGGCAAAGCCGAACTTTCATCACCCATTACTCCAGTCTTCAGTGTCACATGGTCCTTCAGAAATCATTCTAATATGCTTATTTTCTGCTCAAGAAACAAACATTTCTTAGTATTTTTAACATCGGAGAAAAAAAAAGAAAGTCTTTTTGTGGAAACCGTTCATTCATAATTCGTTCAATAGAAAGTTCAAAAGAACAGTATTTATTTGAAACAATGTATTTACTGTCACTTTTGGTCAGTTTAATCATTCTTGCTGAATAAAAGTCATTTTAAAACTAATTTTATGTATGTGAATAACCCAAACTCTTTTATGTAGGTGTATTATTTCATCTTGTGACTTCAACCAAATGTTTGTTAGTCCACATCATTTTAAACAATACTTTTTTGTACTTAATTATGAATTAATTAAGAAACAGGTGATACAAATATTTTTTTTGGAATGTTTTATTCAAAGTACACTTGACTCAGAAATCTGAGGGGGCACATAAACATTAAATTCTGACATCTGTGCTGATGCTCTCAAAAAGTCTCTGTCAATTTCTGCCTTTATAAAGAGGACAGAACAGAATGAAACAGTTATGATGTCAAATTTGGTGCAGGATTTAAATAAATACTCACTTTACACACATTTAATAGATTGCATAAGTAACACAGTAGCACAGTCCTAGTTTATTAGCTTCATGGCCTCAGCATAACTCACCCTCACAGGCTAGTGAAGTTTGTGTCCTGACAGTCCGGATGACTAGATTTTCTCTCAGCCGGTCTGGAGCCTCTTTTTAGCGGCACTATCAGAACTCTCCCTGCCACATGCTGGACGGCTGTGGGGATTTAAGTCTTAGGGCTGGGGGGCTATAGATCAGGCCAAACCAAACACATAGTGTTATTGTTGGAGCAGCTGGCTCAGGGAGGCTGGCTCACCCTGCCTGGACTCCCCGTGTCCTGCCAAGAGCAACCAGCTTCAAGCTGCGCTCTTCCCTACCTTTGAGGTCAACACAGGAAGAGCGTACGAGTGGGTGTGTGTGCGTTTGAGTAATATCACTGACTTTTATACATTGTTTATGCAGTAGGTGTGTAGGCTATTGATGTGCTAATGTGCTTGTACTGGACTTTCACTTTAGGAACTTGAGGTTTTGTTGTGTTTCTGTTGGCTGCGGTAGATTCAGGTGTTGGATGTGATCGATATTAGGTGGAAACATATGACTTCAAAAATGTGGCAAGACAGTCATTCAGACTGATTAGAGTAACACTTCCACGTGCATCCACTACCTTCAGGGAATGATTCTGGTTCAGCATTGACCTTTGACCCTAAATCCGACCCAAACCTTGGACGGCTGTCGGCATCATTTAGGTTTTTTAGTACGGTCCATGAAATGTGAAGTTGCACTTTGTCCCTCTACTCGGCCTGCAGATCCAAGTCCTTTGATAGATTGTAACCATTCGAATTGTATTCGCTCCATCTCCATCTCTTAATATAAAAGCTTAATTTTCATCAGCTTTTTCATATAACCCTTCCAGAGCCCTGAAAGAGGGGAGAGAGGTGCAAAAAGAGGGGGAGAGAAGGGGACTTTACCAAAAAAAAAGCACTATTTTGCCAGACGGTCCCTTTGGCAAACATGCATTAAGTTGATTTCAATGGACCAGATGCTCCCTTCCTCTCAAAGCAATTTGGATGCATAGAGCTTTCCTGGCCTTGCTGGAGACTAAACTCTCTGCTTTTGATTTGTAAGTGGCTCAAACTGAGGCTCGCATTCAAATGTGTGCACATGGAGTGACCTTGTATTGCAGCCTGTGAGTTTTGTACTGCAGGCTCCTTATTTTTCCCCAGACAAAACCCCATGGAGCGTTTTCACAGAGCCAAATGCAATAAAGTGGAGTGGCATTGGATTTTATTTTATGCTTATCAGGCACTGGATTTTATTATTTGTGAAATACATTTTCTTTGGGTATGGTTCCTTGCTTTTGTTTTTGAGCCAAATATCATCAGTAATTATTTATTAACTTATCAAAGTCAATTGAAATAAAGCATGATAGCTGAGGTGATAAGCTACATTTTTCTCAAGAATGTCTCAAAGTATTGCCATTAGGTAATACAAATCCATGAATACATGGATTTCATGTCTCTAGCTGTTTGAACATGCACAATTCCTCAGGCATCAGGTTTCATCTATATATTATTATTAATATAATTATTATATTTAATTTAATTTAATTTAATTTAACTATATTTTTCGGCTTCTGTTGTCAGACGACGAGATGAATATGAAATAATAACTGAAACATGGCCCATTAAGACTACATAACCAGCACTCCCATCCAAACCGTTAATTTTCACTAAAATCCTGATTTATTATCGAGACATCGTCGGACAAAATCAAATACACATAAGATAAAGACAAAGGCTGTGATTTACATGTCATTTTAGAAGCAACAGAATATTTATTTTAACTGAATGCGCTGACGCACTACTCCTCTCAGCCATTCACTGAACAGAGCAGATGCACAAAGAGTTGTGTTCATAGCAAAACAAGGCCTCGCGATCGTGAGGCAGTATAATAACGCGTCTCAGAGACTAAATAAGGTTTGTCCAAGAAGACACTAGATTTGTCTCTAGACCTAATCAGTCATTAAAGGGTCTGAAAAGTTGCTAAATCTAGTGACGAAGACGCTAAGTTGGCAACACAGTTTACAGAGATGCAGTGTGTCATTTCTGCAACAACTGCAAAAATAATGACTGTTTCCGAACAGGTTTTCAAAACCCTTCCCTGCTATTGGTCAGACAAATAATTAGCCCCTCCCCAAACTCACACGATTGGTGGAAGTTGAACCAACATTGCTATGCCAGGCCATTCAAACAAACAGTGTTTTTTTTTTCAGGGAACTCAGCCTACAAAAAGCTTTCTGTATTGCCACAATACTGGAATTTCTAACTTTGATGCAATACCTTAAAAATATTTATATATTTTTTATATCAATATTTTTAAAATCTCGACCATTTATATTATTATGGAAATTGTCACAATGTTAAGGGCATACAATTTAAATAGATTTAAAACATTTGAGCATAATAAATCTATTTTCTTATCAACTGAAATTCTTTTGTCTGGGATTCCTCAGGCCTGATAGCTCTGAGAGGGATGATAATAATAATAATAATAATTCAAAGGCATAAATATATTACTATAATAATACAACTGCACTGTAAAATAAAATACAAAAACATTATTAGTGTGTTAATTATTTTACACTGCAGTATAAAATTATAATGAAACAAAATCAACATTAATTTTCTCTACACATTATGCTGGCATATGTGTGACATTTTAACATAAAAAAATGACACACTTCACATTTAAGGTGTATGTTTGTAAATGACACTTTCCTTACAGCTGTTTTGGGATTTAAGCTTGTGTTACAAAACTAACTGCATTCACACTATCGGGGTTGATAAGTCATTACTAAACTTGATAATCACCAGCGACAGTCATATTAATGTATGATTTTTCTTTTCCCTGCTGTTGCTGTGCTGTGCTTATGTAAAGGGCTGCAAACCAGCATCCAGACGTGATGTCTGATGGGAATTCAATGCGCTGAGAAATGCAGAATCACAGGGATCACATCCAAATGGAAACCCGGAAAAATGTGTTCCTTCAGGACAGGGATTGCTACTGATCGGCTGGAGATTTCCCACAGGAATATGGCATTTCCTGTCTGTATGCATTTAAGCCAAGTCACGGTACACATATACTGTATATCCCCATATCTAATTCTGTTATCTTCATTGATTCAACTGCTCTTTCAACCGATGTGGCGCAGAACAGGTTCTACTGAATTATTAATAAATCCAGCTCTTTGGCAAGTGTTGTGTTTATGTCTTCGTGGACTGATTTTCATGCGCATAATTATTAAATTTTCCATGATTATATAAGCGTTGGTTTTCTGGTTCACTAGAGCCAACTCATTTGCAAACTATGTTGTGTCCCCAAAAAGTATCTGGACACTTAAAAAAAAACGGTGTGAATGTCTTTGCATTTTATATATATATATATATGTATATTTATGTACTGTATATATGTTTATATTTTTATAAAATAAAAATTGTATATATTTTTTGTGATTTTCTTGTACAAAAACTGTATACATATGTATTCCAGCATTTATTTGCTACATTAAAGTGTTATTTTCATGCACAAAACACTGATTAATTATTATACAGAGAGATGCCTCCAATGGTACAGCCAAATACAAATTTGACAGCACTAACTTCCTGCAGAAAAATTATACAAATGTGTCACTGGTTCATTTCCCTAGTGTTTTCATTAGTCTACACTGTCTAAATTTAACTAGGGTTTATTTAAAGGGGTCATATGATGCGATTTCAATTTTTCCACAACAGTTGTATAATATGTGACCCTGGACCACAAAACCAGTCATAAGTGTCTTTTTTTTTATATATGATAGGACACTATTTTGCCAAGATAAAACTATTTGAAAATCTGCGCAAAATAATCAAAATATTGAGAGAATCGCATTTAAAGTTGTCCAAATGAAGTTCTTAGCAATGCATATTACTAATAAAAAATTAAGTTTTGATATGTTTACGGTAGGAAATTTACAAAGTATCTTCATGGAATATGATCTTTACTTAATATCCTAATGATTTGTGGCATAAAAGAAAAATCGGTAATTTTGACCCATACAATGGATTGCTGGCTATTGCTACAATATACCCGTACAACTTATGACTGGTTTTGTGCTCCAGGGTGACATATACTCTACAAGCTGCTTTTTAAAAAATATTTATTTGGTGTCCAATCAAATTCACCTCTTTTTTTTTTTTATCTTAAGTGTCCAAGAGTTTCCAAATACTTTTTGAGTTCACCTCAGTTCATGCATTTTTTTTCAGGTACAGGTACACAGAAATGCCACTGAAACCACAATCAAAACAAAGCCTGAGGTAAACGTGTGCACTTAAATAGCACGCATTTAAAGACTCATTCACGCTCTGTTAAACTCTGAGAGGCAGGCGTGTGGAATGCCGGCTATGCCCCCCTGCTCGGGTAATTATGAAGGGGTAGAAGACAACAGGTTGAGCGACGAGGTCAGGCTCATGCGAGAAGATAAATGCAATGCACTCACATTTTGAGAGACAGAAGAAAACATTAGCTGACAGCGGCATATGTCAAATGATCAAATTACCGCCTTTCACACAGAGCGGTCACATGCGGACGAGGACAGGAAAAAGCAGCGCTAGAGAGGTCAATGAAGATGATGGCATGACGTGTTTTTACTTTGCATATGTGTGCAGCAGGTGTTTATGGCCTTTATCCTGACATTCACATCAGAGTCCTGTGGAATCTGGAATCAAAGATAATTCCCTAGTTTAGTACTCGCTGATGTCCTTAGACAATGAAGCACAGTTTAGCTTACAATTTATTTCAGGCTACACCTTATAACTTTTCAAGATATATATTTTTTTTTTGAGCCAGGCCTGTGTAATCTGTGTCTGCAATATGCTCCACATTTGGCAGAACAGTCTATTATCGATAAAGTTCTACTCATTTCCCGTGTGTGTTTGTTTATTAACGGAATAGTTCAGCCAAAAAATGAAAATTCTGTCATCATTTACTCACCCTCAGGTCGTTCCAAACCTTAATTTCTTGATACTAAAGGAAAAACACCCTGATCGCTCTTTTCCATGCAATTCTATTGAATGGCTAGAGCTTTCAAGCTTCAAAAAGGACACAAAAGAATAATAAAAGCATTATTAAGGCAGTCTATATGACTGTGCACTATGTTCCAAGTCTTCTGAAGTCATACGATAGAAACAGATGGAACTTTATATAATAATTTTACAATAATCGTCCTCTCCAGTGAACTATTAATAGCTGTGACTGGATCATTAAGTCAGTGATTCATGAACAAATCATCAAATCAAGCAATTAATTAATAAGATCATACTCAAAAGAACAATTCATTCACAAATCTGACATTACTTTCTCACAAAGAGTAAATATTTGCTTTGTGAATAATGACTTAAATTAAAACTGCGTATAGTATGACTTCAGAGCAGTGTTGTTTGACATTTCATTATTTTTAGTTCAAAACAAAACAGTTTATTGGAGTACATTTTGCAATAAAATATATATTTTTTTAATATATTTCACTTTTTCTGCTTCAAAATTCAATGTTCAATTCAGTGTGTTACTTGCTGTTTCTTTTTATGAAATGTACTAACAATTTCTGAATGAAAATGGTTTCTACACCATTTTTTCAGTGTAGTATTATTTATATATTGTTATATCATTTTATTATTTTTTGTTTTTTAATATTTCTATTTACTTTTAATGTATTTTATTTATAAGTTGTAATAATTTTGAATACTTAAACTTCTTTCTGTTAATTGCCAGGTTTTTGTAATATTTATATAATTTTTTTTTCAGCTTTGTTTCAATTTCAGTTTTTAGTAGTTGTAGTTTTAGTAAACAATATCAGCGCTGCTTTAAAAGACTTGGAATATGGTGCACAAATCATATAAACCAGTTTTACGATACATTTATGGTGTTTTCTGTCCTTTTAAAAGGCTGAAATCTCCAATCCCCATTCATAGTAATTGCACGGAAAAGATTGCCCAGGACATTCTTCAAAATGAAAATGACTAAATTATAACAAAATTGTAATTTTGGGGTGAACTATCCTTTTATACTGTATATTTTGGCTATTTGATTAGATGTAGTTAAGTGTAGTTAAATGCAATCTGCAGATTTCCTCCAAATCAGCACAGAAAATGCGAACCACTTTCTGTCTGCACCTGCTAATGATTGCATTATTCAAATGTGCAAATGAAAATTAATCTACCTTCAAACCAAGGCTTACTATCTTCCGAATCAAAATGTGAAATAATGTCCCATTTATGACTAAAAACCCAAATGCTCTCGCTGTGAGATTATGGCTGCAGTAAGTCAATAATAATGACGATTTGCACCAAAGCCTCTTTTTTTAAGAGTCCGGCGAGGCAGAGGTGTAACTATGGCTTTCTCAGTGTTTTATACATAGCTTTTAAAAGTGCCTCTGGGTGCAGTCAACAACGGGGAGTAATTAACTTTCTGACAGCATCTGAAAATGTGTTTCCATGAACGTGGTTGTTTAGTAACTAATCCTGAAGCCAGTGTAGTTTAATATGGCATGTGTATTGATTGTTTTCAGACGACTCCTGACTACTAGCTGTCACCGGCCTTTTGATTTACTCATGTAATATGCCTCAGAGACACAGAGATTTCTTGTGCACATAGCTGAGATGACATTAATGATGAAAGGGATGATGTTGATGACTGTATACTTTAGTTTGGCACAAGCATGCGATAAAAGAGAGAAAGGGGTGCTGAATATTGCCAATAATGGCAAGTAAATCACAAACACACACACAAACACACACACACACATATATATATATATATATATATATATATATATATATAT
>NW_015542555.1:209676-210621 GCF_001515605.1 Sinocyclocheilus anshuiensis
GAAGGGGCCACGGCGACCCCGTCGGGGACCGCCCAGCCCAAGGCCGGCCTACCTAGCGACGGACAGCGAGAGGGAGGGTGAGTGTCAGCCCGCTAATCTACCGTCTGTCTACCTTGATGTGTTTTCCCAGGTCACGACCGGGGGCTCGTTCGGAAGGGAGCAACGCGAGGATGACCGCCTGCGAAACTGTTGGGATCAAGTGCGCCGCATTGATGAGGTAGACAGGCTTCTGGGCCCACACCCTCTCCCTCATTTTGAAATAAGAAATGGTCTGCTGTACTGTGTCGCCCACAGGCGGGGGGAGGACAAATTCCTCCTGGTCGTGCCTACCACCAAGACAGAGACAGTCATGGAGCTGGCACATGAACACCCAATGGCGGGGCACCTCGGGGCCGACAATACCGTCCAACGCATCCGGGACCGTTTCCACTGGCCCGGACTAGAGGCGGAAGTGAAGCGGTTCTGCCGTAGCTGTACCACCTGCCAGCAGACGTCTCCTTGTCGTCCTCCCCCCAGCCCGCCATGGCGGACCTCTGTCACCTCCTCAAGGTCCAACAGCTCAGGACGTCGGTCTACCACCCGCAGACGTATGGCTTGGTGGAGCGGTTTAACCAGACGCTCAAACGGATGATGAAGCGGGTGGTGGCCGAAGATGGGCGTGACTGGGACCTCATGATCCCGTACGTGCTCTTTGGAGTCCGGGAAGTACCACAGGCCTCCACAGGCTTCACCCCCTTCGAACTGCTGTTTGGGAGACAGCCCAGGGGCCTTCTAGACGTCAAGTTTCTGGCGACCTGGCAGGGGCCCTACACCGTAGTGGAACGGATGGGACCGGTGACGTACCGGGTGCAGCAACCTGGCCGCCGACGGACGGAGCAAATCCACCACGTCAACTTGCTCAAGAAGTGGGTTCCCCGGCCCGAGCAACTCGCCGCACTGGCCCAT
>NW_015542555.1:211474-221519 GCF_001515605.1 Sinocyclocheilus anshuiensis
AGCAGGAAACTCTCCCCTGCGGAAACCAGGTATGCGACGCTGGAGAAAGAGGCCCTGGCCATAAAGTGGGCAGTCCTGGAGTTGAAATACTACCTTTGGGGCCGCCGGTTCACCCTCGTCACCGACCATGCGCCCCTACAGTGGATGTCCAGGGCGAAGGACACGAACGCCCGGGTGACGCGGTGGTTCCTCGCACTCCAGGACTTCTGCTTCCAGGTACAACATCGGGCCGGGGCCGATCACGGGAATGCGGACGGTCTCTCCCGGGGCTGGTCCGGTTGGGCAGGTCTGGCAGGTAACCTCAAATCCCCCCCTGTAATACCCCCACAACGAGTTGTGTGTTTCCCCACAGGACCAGGGCAACACCTAGGGGGGGGGGAATGTGGCGAGTATCCCGAGTCCAGATTAGCGTCGCCCTGGAAACGCCACTGCCACACTGATAACAGAAGCACAACACCTGTGCGTGATGAGTGGCGCACCTGGAGCTCGTTCCCGCTGACCATAAAAGCCAGGAGAAGAGACACCAGCGGGAAGGCACCCCGGAGCTCCAGGCGACATTAATGCTTGTTTCTCCTTATTCACAGACTCCGACGGCACCCCAGGAGAGGGATCTGCACCACGGCACTTCACCCCACGAGCACCATGTTGAGACGGGCACCGAGCACCATTCCTCCGAGCACGTGTGATCAGTGTGTGGGCAATAAATCACCCTCCGGGGCTCTTTCTATCAGTACCGAGTCTGTGTTCGTTCTCATTCCCCCCGCGAATATATATATATATATATATACACACACAGGTATATATTAAGAGCTGCTCGCATAAGGAGACGTCCATAATTTTTTGTTCTATGCATGTATGGCTTAGATATTCCACCCTCATGGACATCAATTTGCAAAATGAAGTGAGAAGATTAAATATTTTGAGACGTCGAAGACTCACTTGTGTGTAGACATCAATCATAGTTTTCTCAAACACTTCTGGGCTGACATCTTAATTACAGAGTACTAATCAAAGCAAGATTGCACTAAGAGGTGATTAATTTGGTCTTGTGTGTTTGTGTATTGAGAATTTTCTCTTTCTGAATATGCACTGAATTAAAATCAGTGTGTTACTTTGACAGCCCTTCCTGTACTTGAACATAGTGTGCTGAAGTCATTCTTCTTATTTCTGCCATATCTACATTTCTATATCCAGCAGCTGATGTTGTGGTCCAAAACACTATAATTTGAAGTTTTCGTCCAGTGGGTCATCCAAAGTCTATCCATTTTACTGCTGTTTTACTTTTAGTCCTAAAGTCATCACCTTGTCTTTGGTGCTGTTTATACTGAGGCTTGGCATGACTGCTTATGCACTTCATTTAAACAAATAAAAAACTAGCGAGTGACTCTAGACAGAGTAAAGTTTATGGGAGTGTTATTCTCAGAAGCTAACTATGTAAAATATGTTAAAGGTCCTATGTTTCTTTTTTTTTTTTCAGTGTTGAAATATTTTCTATTATGGGTCAATGACATGCTAAATAAAGCAAAGTAAATAAAATAAAATAAAAATAAAAATATTTAAAAAGTACAATAAAATAAATTGAATAATAATTCATATTAAATTAATAAGCTAATGGTAAAGATATGTTATTATTATGTTACTAATGTTATTACAGTCAGAATATGACACTTTTCTTGAAAATTACACATTTGCAAAGCCATTTGAAACCAGCATGAATGCAAAGAGTACAAGTTGGCATATGTTTTTAATTAATAAAAAAATAAAAAAATAAACAATTTTTCTTTATCCATGCATGTTTATATCATTGACCCCTAATTTATTGAAGAACTATCTGACATATTTATATTAAACTGTAAATAACATATCTGCACACTAATAACATATCTGTACATTTATCTAAACAATTACATTTTTTCCTACACTTCTATTTCTGTATATAGTACATTATTTAATGTTTAAATTTTTTAAATTTTTTTTTATTTTTTATATTAGTGTTATATTGCATCCCTACTGTGTTATTCCTATGTATGTCTGCACTATCATGTATCACATATCATGCACTATGTTTGTACTTCTACACTGGAAGCTCCTGTCGTCAAGTCAAATTTCTTGTGTGTGTAAACATACTTGGTAATAAATCTCTTCTGATTCTGATTCTGATTCTGATCAGTCAATTGTGAGCAAATTTTCCAAAAGTGGCTCTTTCTTTAATTTGCCAAACCTTTGTTTTCCAAACACATTTGATGCCGTTAATGATGCAGAAATTAGCTTTAACTGTCAATTTGTTGAAGTTTGGCAGCCACTCCTGGTAAACAATGAGAGATTTCCAACTTTTTTGCCATATACTGTTTCCATGGCAGCCCATTTCATGATTACGATTGGCTCGTGTTTGTAGCCCAAGGGTACAAAGCATACCTTCTCTGTTCCTGTCTATCTCGAGCTCATCCAAGCCATTTGACAGATCTTCTCTTTCCTCTCTAAAGCACCTTCAGGCATAGCAAGAGGAACGAGGCTTCCTTTGATAAGGGTGATCAAGACTGGCGTTCCCATGCCGACAGGTTTCACCAACATGAGAGATGCGGGGAGTGGAGGGGGATTTGCGCACCCATTACCCACAAGGCCGCTCGTCTGATGGGACACAATCTGAGGAGATAGAGGGCTCGGTTGGGACGGTGAGAGGTAGGGGGTGGGGATTCGAACGATGCAGGAGCCGAGGGGGAACCGTGAGGATGAACGGTATCAGGCATAAAAGAGAGGAGAGAGGGGAAGATGAGTAAAAAGCAGCATAAAAAAACAAAAGTAAAGAGTGATGTAGAGGAGATGGGGAGCACCCGACCTGAAAAGCTGTCATGAGTGCAGATGAATGCGAGAGACAGCTCTCACACACCCCCATTATGTACAGTAGAGAAGAACAAATTAGAACGGCATCTTGGGAAATGTCACAAAGCATAAGCACTGTAGTCTGCTGCTCGTAACATGTATAGACATTGATTTAGATTGTATGAAAGCAAAGAAAGAGAGAAAGAAAGAAAGGCTGGAGAAAAATCAGGCCTTGCTGCCTGTAATTGCAGCCTTGAAATATCAGCCCCATAAAATGGCCAGTCAAACAATTCTTTCATTGACCGATCTGAGAGATTGTTTCTCTGAAAGCGCAAACCTTGCAATGCAATATAACAGCACTTTGCTTTTCTGTCTGTAAGCTAAATGGTTCAGGATTAAGGCTGGTAACACTAAGGTTATAGGCTTGATGTCTACTATAAACTAGGCACATAAACTAAATTAGTGGTTATCAACTGGTTTTGCTTCAGGACTCAGATTTCACATTAGGTTTTAAGTGGTGACCGAACCACCGAACCGAGTAACAAAACTGTTTATCGTAACAAAAAAAGTAACACAAATGCCTTCAAAATTGAACACATTATATTATATTATATTATATTATATTATATTATATTATATTATATTATATTATATTATATTATATTATATTATATTATATTATATTATATTATATTATATTATATTATATTATATTATATTATATTATATTATATTATATTATATTATATTATATTATACACTCAGAAAAAATATTATATTATATTATATTATATTATATTATACACTCAGAAAAAAGGTGCAAAACTGTCACCACGGCGCTACTTTTCAAAATGTACTGATATGTTCCATTTAGGTACTAATATGCACATTTAATGTACCAATATGCACTTTTTAGGGGTCAGAGGTGGACAAAGTACACAACTCCATTACTTTATTACTCTCAACTAAATAGAGGATATTTAGTTCAAGTGAAAGTTGTAAAGACAGATTTTTACTTAAGTAAAAGTACAGAAGTACTTCCTTTTAAAAGTACTTAAGAACCAAAAGTACATTTCCTTTTTAATGTCAATGCACTGTTTTATTATTGTTGTGTGTAATACTTGCAATAGTCTACCTTATGCCTCTGAAGCAGCTTACAATACCTTATGCATACTGAATACACTGACTAGCTTGAAGTATCTTTCGAATAAAGAGCTCTTAGAATGTTAAAAACCTATAGAAATGAAACAAGTGAGTTGACACAAAAACTATTTTATTTAACACCCCTACCCACCTCTGGCAGTGTGTGCACACATCTACGTGTAGCCAGCTACGTTCATCCACATTTGAACCGAGTGGACAGTGAAATTGCTGTAAATACAGACTGATAAGAAAAATATCAAACCTGCTTTAAAACACAGCAACACAACTGTAGCTGTACAACAGCAACACTGCTTTAACAAAAAAGCAAAACAGCAAGATGTATTTGACATCAAAACAAACATTTCAAAACTTTCTAATCGCTCTCGCGGTACTTCGTTGTCATGCAAAGAACGGTCTGTACAGCTTCAAGTCAAGAATCTACTGTGTTTTGTTAGGAGACTCACAACAGTTCTTCTGTGGTTTTGTAATATTTTTGTTTACACAATTTAGCAAAATCAGACAATATTGGTTTTAGATTTACTAAACAGGGCAAATGAGCGTTAGAGCTCCATAAAAGCGCAGATGGGAGGGGGAAATTCTGCGGGTGATTTACTAACAATGTGCACATTAAAAAACACAGACGCAGCCAGATCATTTCCATAATGACCAGCGCAATCTACCAAGAGCAGCGCAAATTACCGCCTGCTTTAAAGGGGTCATATGATGCTGCTAAAAAGAACATTATTTTGTATATTTGGTGTAATGAAATGTGTTTATGCGGTTTAAGGTTCAAAAAAACACATTCTTTTCCACATACTGTACATTATTATTTCTCCTCTATGCCCCACCTTTCTGAAACGCGTCGATTTTTACAAATGATAAACAACAAGTGCTACTCTACACTGCCCAACTCGCCTTTGAATCGTCAGTGGCAAATTCTTTAAATATAAAAAACGTACTTACAGTCTGTGAGTCAGAACAGCCGGCATTGTAGTCTACTCTTCCAGGATCAGGAAACAGTCCTCCATAAAATGCGCTGGACACATCTGAGTATTTGGGTTGAACTGTTCTGGAACAGTGTTGTAAATACAACTTAACCACTGATTTCTAGTCGTGTCCTCTTTTCGAAGGCCAAACAAAGTAATTTCACAATAATGTTTGGTATCTTAAAGTTACACAACCCTATATCTATTTAATTACCTTGCTATTCATGGTTATATAGTTTGATCATTAGTTGCATTTTGTTCCTTACACTTAGCATTATTTTTTTGTTTACCCGCCTGTCCATGACCTCACTAGTTGAGAGGCACTAGGCACTAAACTAGAGAATTAAGGAGATGCCCTGTCACCACAGGATGCCCTTGAGCGTGGCACTTAACCTCAGGATGATCCAGGGACTGACCTTGCAATTAGTCTACCTCCAGTTACTGCGGATAAAACGCATCTGCTTAGTAACCAAGGCAACTTCCGTCTCTAAACTACATATTGTCCTCTGGACAAAGAGTGTTTGCGTGCATGCATTACATTCTCATTGGGGGCATTCAGAGGTCCGTAATGTAATGACCAGAAAAAGCCTGAAATAGAAAAGTGAGCAGAAAAGCGGTGCTTTACATGACTCGTTAAACTCATTTCACGATGTTGTCTTGTTTTTCTATTATTCCCTGATTTACAATTTAGCCTTATGCCTCTTGACTATAAAACAATATTTCAGCTCAAATAATTTTCACACAGAGGCACATCAAGTTATTCCTGCCGATTCTGAAGCAATCTGTCTTCCTTGATTGTACCATCATGCCAATGTGAGTTCATGTCTTCCTCTTTGACATGTTTGGCTGTCCTCGGGCTGAAAAGCCAGCGATAAACCTGTGTTTCGGTGCTCTATGTGATCCCAGGGGTAATGTTTGGCCAATGTTCTGTCACTGTTTTCTGCAATTTTATCTGATGAACCATGAACACTGTCCAATTTCCACTCTCTCTGAGATTTGTGTGCTATTTAGTGACACGTTCACTAAGGTAAGCTATGTCCCAATTTACTGCTAATGTGCACACATATGGGGCATCTTGTCATGTGCAATGTAAAGTTATATATTATCCTTTCTGCAGGTCTAAGAATGGGATATTTGGAAAAATAGTTGGCCTGTTATGGTTGATATATACAGTAAAAAGTGTAATATTGTGAAATATTATTATTATTTAACATAAATGTTTTATATCTAAATATATTTTAAAATATAATTTATTCCTGTGAAGGCAAAGCTGAATTTTCAGCATCATCACTCCAGTTTTCAGTGTCACATGATCCTTCATTTGCTGCTCAAGAAACATTTCTTATTATTGTAAGTGTTGAAAACAGTTGTGCTGCTTCATATTTTTGTGGAAACCATGATTTTTTTTTTTTTTTTTTTCAGGAATCTCTGATGAATACAAAGTTCAAAAGAACAGCATTTATTTGAAATTGAAATGTTTTATTATAAATGTCTTTATTGTCACTTTTAATGAACTCCGTGTATCCTTGCTGAATAAAAGTATTAATTTATTTTTAAAAAATCAATCAATCAATCAATCTTATACAGTAGATACATTTTCACATTCATCAACATAAACAAAATAATTACTTGTAAAAATAGAAAAAAAGAAACATTTCTTATTATTTTCAATGTTTAAATAAAAACATTCATATGATGCATAAAACAAATTCACTGTAAAAATGATTTTTTTAAATAAAACAAAGCCTTACTTGGAGTACATTACACAGAAAATGCTATTTTAGTTTTTCTACTTCACAAATGCACAGTTAATCAGTGGGTTAAGTGCTGTTTCTATGTAATCGTTTGAAAAAGTTACTAGCAATTTTCTGAGCGAAAACTGTTTCTACACCTTGTTTTGTGAGTATTGATTGGGTCCTTTAGCAAATGTAGCCACAGTTATGCTAATCAAGGATAGATAGTATTTTATAAAGTTCCAACAACTTCAAGGTCACAAGTTCTCCATCCACATCATCATTCTGCACTCTTTGACCTTGTAGGGAGGTGTCTGAGCCGGGATGGGACGGTCGGGGCCAGTGGTGCTCCCTGGTGTGCTCTTTAATTAAAGGCCACCATTAACAGGATTACTCACTGTAGGTACCCAGCATCCCCCTCTAGCGCCGTATGGGCCTTATCTGGTTCAGCTGCAAAGGTCCACCTGAACACAGCATCCTCAGCCATGCGGACAGAGTACCAGGTCTGCTGAGAGAACGAGTGCGAGCGAGAGAGAAAGAGAGTGAACTTTGGACAATCAAGCAGATGGAGAGATACAAAGAGAGAGAGAGAGAGATCTGGAGTGATGATCTGCGACAGAAAAAGCCAGAGATGAGTGAGTCGAGAGGAGAAAGAGAAGGTCGGAGGAGGGAGGGAGTGATGGAGTGATGGAGCGAGCGAGCCGGATTGCATCCTATTGCATCAGTCCTGAGTAACGAGATAGGAAGATGCCGGGCTGAGCCGCACAAATAGCTTTTTGCACCGGCTGTGTGCTGAGGAGAAGGAAGGGGAGGAGGAAGATGCATCTAACCCTATGATGTTATAACGGATCTCCACCCATAGCGCCGTCTGGCTGATTCTGCCCCCCAACAGCCCCTGGAGTTCACTCATTAGATTTTACCCATCAGCGGCTCTTAGACATGTAAAACCAATTAATTCATAAATAGAGAGAGGAGAGAGGCACTCAAAAGAAAAGCCAATCATTTCAGACTCTTAAAGGAATGTCTCAAACATGTACAGATATGTTGTCGGACAAAAGAGACAGAGCCGTCGAGGTTTAAAGAGTCGGGCAGGCATACTGATATTGCACTGTAGCGAGGTCAGGTTTAAATCGTGTTTATTTATGCTTTATGTTGCTTTCGGAGGATTTAAAGCCCATGATTTTTTCATTTAAAGCAGCGGTTTTCTAACAGGCTTCAAGGACCCTCAGGAGATTTGAGAGATAAAAAGGTTTTACCAAAGGTATTTGTAGGGATGTTAAAGTTAATATTTTAACACATTTACATAATTTGACATTATACGCTTTCAGATTTCTTTCTAAAAATGAGATGAACCAAAACTAATTTATTCATTTTACAGCCACTGTTTTTTACAATAAGCAATCAAAACCAAATCTGCATATTTTGTACCGTTTTAGAAAGGGATTTTATGGCAGTGTGGTTTGTAAATCTGCTTTCGAGCAATAATTGTGCTCATTATTTAAGCATTATCTAGCTCGCTGTTCTTTAAAAGTGGGTAGAAAAAAAGAAACCCTGTCAGCCTAATGCAAGGTAAATATTTTAATAATTTAGGTAATATTTTTAAATTTTACTTTGCTTTAATGACAGTATTAAAGCTGATTATCTAACTCTGGAATACAATCTATGTAACAATTTTCGGTAACACTTCAGTATAGGGACCAATTCTCGTTATTAACTAGTTGCTTATTAGCATGCCTATTATTAACATATTGGCTGTTTATTAATACTGATAAAGCACATATTCTGCATGACCATATTCTATATCCCTAATCCTACCCAATACCTAAACTTAACAACTACCTTACTATTAATAAACAGCAAATTAGGAGTTTGAGACAAAAGTCATAGTTATAATGGTTTATTATCGGCGAGAATGGGACCTCAAAATAACGTGTGACCCAATTTGCTCACACAGTATAAATGGGAGACATTATACATTAAATATATAGTTGTGTATGTATACACACATATATAGTACATATTGCCACGCTACGGTGAGATAAACGCACGAAGAAGATTAAGATAAATGCAAATAGTCTTTAATAATCCATAAGAGGGAACATCATATCTGGGGGTCATTGGCATCAAATAAATAAAAAAAGGAATTAAAATATCTGAATTAAAAGTATATACTCTGTCTATATTTACATTTACATTTAGTCATTTAGCAGACGCTTTTATCCAAAGCGACTTACAAATGAGGACAATAAAAGCAGTCAAAAAAGTAGATAGAATAGAAAAAATAGAAAGCTAGTGCTTTTTTATATATATATTACTCTATATATTAGTAGATATTATTTCTTGTTATATAAATTATATATTATTTATTACTGTTTATTGCATCACTTTATTTATTCCACGAAATGCTGTTTTTTTTGTTGTTGTTTTTTTATGTGGGACAGGAAAATATTGGTAGAATTGATTTCTATAATGACAGTTCAGTACACTGTAAAAAAGAATCCCAGTAAATTTACAGTAAAAATGGTGGAACTGTATGCAAAAAATACAGCAGCAACATTTTAAGTTCCGCAGACTATACCTATATTTATACAAATACTGTGCATTTAACTTTATTTTACTGTAAAATGACATGTCCCAGTAGATCTGTTACAGTTTTTCACTGTATAGACCAATTACCGGTTTGTAAACATTCAGGATGTGCGCGCATCATGGTTGCAGAAAACCCGGGAGAGATAGCCTTTACGGCTAGAGAATTTCACGGATAGGGTACAAAATGGTTAAGTTTAAAAAGATTATAAATTATATTGATTTGATGTCATTTTCAAAATGTTCTACGCATATTACAAGAGCTTGTCACCCAGCGATAAGCACTGTTATTCAACGAAACTGACGTTAGAGCGTGCGGTAGTCTTACAGATCCGAAACAGGGGTGACGGTTTTTGTGGGCGGAGCCTATCTGGAGGCAGAAAATGACGGTTTTCAAGCAGCAGTCTATGGAGCCATGGAATAAAAGAATAAAAAAAGGTAAATTTGATTTTATAATGTGAATATTATGTAGACCTATTGTTTAAATCGAATTTATGCTAGTAGAGTAAGTAGAGTAGAGTAATCATAGTTTTTCATCCATAGTACGTTATGTCCATTTAAACGTCTGCGTTTAGCTTCAAATGATGACAGTATTCTATAAAAATGATTTGCATTCCGATCTTGACATCAAAAGGCACAAAAATATTTTTTTATTTTATTCCATGGATTTTACCGATTTACCTCCACTTGTTCCCAGTGTTTTTCTGCAACCACTATGCGCACGCAGCTGCAAGTGATGTAACTGTGACGTCTACTCTAAATTGGTCTATAGTCTGA
>NW_015542555.1:221545-222305 GCF_001515605.1 Sinocyclocheilus anshuiensis
TAAGGTTTAAATAATATTTCATGCTGTAACTGTAGGGCTAATACAATACGTCCCCTATGAACAGCATATGTGAATATTATGTAGACCTATTGTTTAAATCGAATTTATGCTAGTAGAGTAAGTAGAGTAGAGTAATCATAGTTTTTCATCCATAGTACGTTATGTCCATTTAAACGTCTGCGTTTAGCTTCAAATGATGACAGTATTCTATAAAAATTATTTGCATTCCGATCTTGACATCAAAAGGCACAAAAATATTTTTTTCTTTTATTCCATGGATTTTACCCATTTACCTCCACTTGTTCCCAGTGCGCGCGCAGCTGCAAGTGACGTAACTGTGACGTCTACTCCAAATTGGTCTATACAGCAAAGAAACTTACTGTTAACCAATTATCAGGTTTTTTACTTTAGTATTTTTTACAGTATTTATTTATTTGTTTGTTTGTTTTTGGCAGACATGGTCACTATAAAAGAGTCCTCAGAAATTCTCCATTTGTTTTCCACAAAGAAATAACAGTGAGTATAGACCAACACGATGCCAGAATTCACATTTATATGTGAACTGTCCCTTTAAGAAAGCAGGTTAGTAGTGCAGATTTGCAGTGGTTAAGGGGAATTACAGTAAATCGTCTCTAACTTGACTTGGATAGCAGCCATGTTTTGTTGTATGAAGCCAGAGGGAAACTAAATCTGTTTTTCAGTATGTGATGTATTATTTTTCTGTCATAACAGGGCACCTCTTTCAGATCATATCTGCCTA
>NW_015542555.1:224455-229425 GCF_001515605.1 Sinocyclocheilus anshuiensis
CTCTAACTTGACTTGGATAGCAGCCATGTTTGGTTGTATAAAGCCAGAGGGAAACTAAATCTGTTTTTCAGTATGTGATGTATTATTTTTCTGTCATAACAGGGCACCTCTTTCAGATCATATCTGCCTAATCCCTAGCAACAGCAGGGGTTGCTGAAGTGTTGCAACATCCTTCATCAATTAAAAAAGCACTCACTGCCATTTTCCATAAACTGGCAGAAATTACCTAAACATGCATCATTAGAGTGAAAGCTGCCAAAGACCATATTACACTACAGAAGCCCAGCCCATCACCATCTCCCGTTCCACCATATTGATCCATTATAAATAGACCACAGCGTATTGGGACCCGGAGCCATTTGGTGTCTCTTGTCTTTCAACCTCTCCAATCATTTCCTCATGTTTGTTTTTACCATCTCCGTCTCCCTCCCACAGATGAGGCTATTGATATTAATGAGATGCAAACAACTGAAAGTATTACCATCGCATTTATAAAATTTTATTTTCTTGAAATTGACTCTGAATTGTTTGATGTTGGCACACCGCTGCTACATCCTCATCATAAAACACGGTTTGTCAGCTGCAATCTGAAGTTCTCACTTCCTGTGAGCTTTCCCGTCAGAAGCTCTCCATCTCACTTTTAAATGTAAGAACATCTATGCCACCTCTCTTTCCTTCCAGAAAAAAAAAAGTGGGAATCAATAATCAAAGACTTTTCCAGACCGAGCCCAAAGGCTGAACGTTCTTCATGCTCTCTGAACTGTTTGGATCACTCAATCTACAAAAAAGTTGTTTTTTACATGCTGTTTGACAGAAGGCATTCTATATGAAGAGCTTCCATGAAGAACATATGAAGGTTTCACACATCGTGCCTTTGTAAGGTTAACACAATATCCTGTAGCTGCAAATCATTAACACTATACTGTATATTCGCTGATGAAAGGTTGTTTTCCACATTGCTTTTGTGAGAACACTTCCATACAGAACACTCTTAGAAAATAAAAGACACATATGAGATGTATTGAATGTTTTTTTTCTTCTTCTAAATACCAGTAAGAATAAATGGAGAGTAAAGGAGAGTCTTACTCAAGGCATTCGCTTCTCAGATTTTTCTGTGCATAGATTTGTTATAGATATCTTTACTCAAATGCTCATCAAGGCTGCATTTATTTGATCAAAAATACAGTAAAAACAGTAAAACTGTCAAATATAAAAACAGTTCTTTTAAATTGCAGTTCACAATATTGCTGTTTTTACTGTATTTCTGTGTTGAGCATAAGAGACTTTTTTTCAAAAACATTAAAATCTTAATTATTCCAAACTTTTGACCGCTTTTATATACAAAATCAAATTCTTCCAACACTCATTATGTGAGCATTACTCTCCACATTAATTTTTTATAGCTTCTTACTCTTTGCCTCCAATTGTCTCATTTTCTTCTATTTTTACTCCTCCTATAAGGACTTTTAGGAAAAACACCAGAGATCAAATTCATACCAAGAACTTGGAGAGCTTTGAATAAGCAACCTCAAAGCAATAAAATGTTCCTCTGGGCAGTTGTGCATAAGCTTTAGCCATTCTTAAGAAACAAATTAAAGAACTTCTGCTGCTAATAGTTAGGCTTTTGGGAGTTTAGCGTAATGAGGCCAGATAATTTGGTTAGAGTTTTGGTAGATGGAAATAAATTTGCACAGTAAGTCAACCTCTGTTGAGGCGTGTAGTTCTGATCTAAGTTTCTCTAAGCATAAATCCCAGATGACGCTACGCTGGCTAGGTTTAGGGGTAGGGATTGGGTTAAGTCTATATTTTTGGACAGTAATGTTGATCCAGGATCAACAAAAGTTCATCCAGGAACATGTCGTACTTTGCAAAATCTGTTTAAACAATGTCACAGTTCATGAGCACATTGTTTTAATTCAGTACAGCTATCTATCTATCTATCTATCTATAGATCTATCTATCTATCGTCTGTCTGTCTGTCTGTCTCTGTCTCTGTCTCTGTCTCTGTCTGTCTGTCTGTCTGTCTGTCCATCCCTCCGTCCGTCAGTCCATCCATCCATCCATCTGTCTGTTTAAACAATGTCACAGTTCATAAGCACATTGTTTTAATTCAGTACAGTTATTTTAATTGTGGGCCTGCAGTCAAACATAATTACAGACCTGCAGATACCGGAATTGTTATATGTCATCTGCATAAGTGCTGAATGTTTATATATTTGAAAATCAGTCACTGACTTGCACCCAAATGCACCACAGTCTCTGACCTTTATCGGTGCTCGGGGCAAAGGCGAAGTCTAATCGGTGCATTACTATTCCAGGCATCTCCTTTCTGGCATTTGATCAAATGGATGTCCATTTAGACAAGCAGCCTTGGGACCCTGTGTCAAAATGTCAGCTTATTATCTGTTTGGAGACCACCGAGCTCCAATACAGGCTATATTCATCCTCCACCTTTAAAAGGACATCGCATTTTTTCATGCCTCTTTGTATTTGTTGCAGCAGTCCTCTCGCTATAAGGACACTTTAATTTAAATAACTGAACCTGCTACCAACTATTGACTCCAAAGTTCACCATTGTCACTTTATTTCTCGTGAAGCATTTGAAACTGTTATCAGTTCTCTTCTTGTGAAACATTTGACTTTGTCAAATGTCTTTGGTGTGCTAGCATGTGCGTGGGAGTCCATTTCTGTCCGTTTGATTTCTACAATAAACAAGCTCTCAAAGGAGAGCGCTAGATAGCATCTTCCAGCGCTCACGTCTTCCCAGCTGATTTAGTTTGGACACAAAGCACAGAGACACTGGCACTACAAACCAGTGTCTCTCTCCATTAAGAGGATAAATGAATCTATCTCTTCATGTCTATATTCATTCTCTGTTGTGTAGGAGAAAGGAAATGCTCATTTCTGTTTACCCAACCAAGCTAAATGAAAGTGGATGGGGCTGAATTGGCTCTCCTGAACAGACCGTCGCGCCCAAATCTGAAGGGAGATGCCACGCACAACGTCTGTGTGTGTGGTGTGGACCAGGGTCAGAAAGGCCCGTTGGCTTCAGCTCTGTGTTAGTATATAGGAAACTAGATGAAATCTGACTGTGATGTCTTCATCTTTCACATGTATATTAACCAGGTCCGTCCTCAGAGATGCTGAGTTGATAAAGCCGTCCAATATAGCAGAATCTCCACCCGTGCTGCGAGATAAGAATTATTTTGCAGATTTTACACTTGCATGTCTCTTTGTGTGTATGTTTAATGCATTTTGAGTGACATTATCAACTCTATATATCATGGATAGTTATTAGAAGAGACTGGGAAGGAAATGGAAGGGACCATTTCCAAATCAAATGGGCCGCTCAGAGCTTTTGCATTCAAAGGGTGTGGGGGGGGGGGGACTTAAATGCACTTAAAGAGCATAAATACAGTGATTCTTATAGTAACACACTACTATACATTTCTTAACACACTTTTGAAATGTGCACTTTGTAATATTGTCAAATTAAAAGTTTTATTTAAAGCACTTTTTTGGGGGGGGGGGTTGCAATTCTCAATTTATATCTCACAATTCAGATGAAAAAAAGTCAGATCTGTGAGATGAAAAGTCATAATTACCTTTTTTATTTTATTCTGTGGTGGGGAAAAAACAGAATTGTGAGAAGTACACTCGGAAATTTTGAGAAAAAGCAGAATTCTTAGTTTATTATGAGAAAAAAAGCACAATTCTTAGTTTATATCTCACAATTCTACCTTTTTTTCTCAGAATTGCAAGTTTCTATCTTTATATCTCATAATTCTGACTTTTTTGTGTACAAATGTACAAATTGTGAGATAAAGTCACAATTACATTTCTTTCTCTTTCTTTCTCTCTTTCTTTCTTTCTTTCTTTACATAGATATTACATTTAAACTTAATATAATTTAAATGTACTCAATTGCAACTCCATCATTACAAATAAATAATTACAAATATATTCAAATACATGGCATACAAGTTTCGATAGGAACGACATTAAAGCATGTTTTAATTTACTATAAATGCTTGTCAGTACATTCAGCATTGCACTTTTACCATATTTCAAAGACAATAGAAGTGATTATGAAATTACATATAAAGATCTACTTAATAAGCCCTACTTAAGTGGGTCAAAAAACACTCCAAAGTTCACATAATTACATTTAACATACATTTTAAATATGATACATTTTCATTTAATTGTAAATAACATGAAGTTAAGTGTCTGAAAACCTTACATTAAGTTTCCACTTACATATATATTTTTAAATGGCAAGGCAAGGCAAGTTAAGTTTATTTATATAGCACATTTCATACACAATGGTAATTCTATATGTTTTACATAAAAGGAATTAAAATAATCATAATATAATTACAACAATAAAAACAAGGAATTAAAATTTTTAAATGATTTAAAAAATGTTTTATTTCAAATGAATTAAAACCAGAATAGAAGATGATTATACATAAAATACAGTGCAATCAGTTCGGACGTAGCACAGTGCTCATTCAGTAAATGCACAGTTGTGTTTTTAGTCTGGGTTTAAATATGGCTACTGATTTAGCACATCTGGGCCCATATTAACAAAACATTTTATCTTACCACTAAGAGTTCTCCTAAATAGCAGTAAAAGTTTTTAGCTAAGAGTTCCTCTTCAGGAACTTGAACTGCGTCGGAGGATGCTTCGGGAACGCCCTTCAGCGTGACCGGCTCTGAACCTCGTGTGTAATCAGACCAATAGATGGGCGAGACGTCACGGGTGGCGTTACTTTACGGGTGGGGATACACACAGTTTGTTTGCTGACTGCTTGGGAGGACTCTCTTTGAGGAGAGAGCCTTCACTAGCGTTCCTCGCGGTGCCAGCCCCGCTTTCACCGAGGCGGAGCAGCGGCTGTGCTCGTGGGGTTCGCATATGGATCCGGTGGAGGGAATGTAGACGGGCGACCCCTATCTTCTTCCTCAAC
>NW_015542555.1:229623-230449 GCF_001515605.1 Sinocyclocheilus anshuiensis
TTCGCATATGGATCCGGTGGAGGGAATGTAGACAGGCGTGTCCCTATCTACTTCCTTAACCACCAGATCCAGCGCCCGCTCTCGGGGTTCGGAAGCCTTTCTAAGGAGTTCTTGTTTTTCTCCGAGGAGATTGATACGGAAGGCGTCGAAGAGCTCGCCAGTTGCACAAACATCAGTTACACAAGCATATTATGCCTGATATTATAATGAGCAGCATCAATGGGGAGCGGAGCTCGCGCAGTCGGCTCTCGGGGGGCGGATTGTGCTTTTCCCGCTGTTAAGCACTCAGCTCTCGCCGGGCACGCTCCGAGGAGTGTGCCCATGCCTGTGATCTTGCGATTGCGGTCCCGCTGCTGCTAAGGCACGACGGCGAGTGAGATCGCGGTGATCGCACATGATCTGGTGGACGGGTTGGAGACGGCTCGTCCTATCTCCACCCGTGCTCCCTAGATCTAGAGCTCGTTCTCGAGGCTCGGAAGCCCGCGCTGCGGTTCTTCCCCCTCTGAGAGTGAGCTTGCTGATGCGGCCATCTTTCTCTGAGGAGATTGATGTTGTTGGTGTGGCTGAGTGGCTCGCGCGCTGCCGAGGCAACGCTCATATTACATCATTCGGTTTTTGATGTGAATCTTACTCACCAGACCGTATTTACTCCTCTGGTTGTTTGACGGCATTTAATTCTGAGGAATAAAATGAAGTATTTATCTGACTATGAGAAGTTAGATATACAGGGGCACTTGGGATAAAAAAATAAAAATAAAATAAATTTTCTCAAGTGAGAGCACGAGTTTACCTCTCTTCCTCTGAGGAGGTTGAGGCGGTCAGCAGG
>NW_015542555.1:230769-272392 GCF_001515605.1 Sinocyclocheilus anshuiensis
AAACCGCATAAACACATTTCATTACACCAAATACACAAAATAATGTTCTTTTTAGCAGCATCACATGACCCCTTTAAGCTAAGAGTAATGGCAGGGTTGACCTCGTTGCTATGAATGATGTCATCATGCTTACTAACTATGCTCACAGTGATTGGCTGATAGTCTCTGTCAGAGATTTATTATAGAAATATTGAAGATTATGTTGTCATATTCAAATAAAAATAAAACTGTTAATTGCCACATTCAAACAAAGATTTTAAAATGCAGGTTAAGTGTCACTAATTAAACAAGTATATGTTCAGCTAATTGTCAGCCTCTTACATGTGTGCTCCTCGTAAATTTAATCATCTCTCCGGCCTGACAGGGCATCATCACAATGTGGCAAGGGGCGTAACATTTCCGTCACACGCTTGAGGTATTCGGCCAATCACAACGCACTGGATAGCTGGCCAATCACAGCACACCTCGCTTTTTCAGACCGATGAGCTTTGTAAAAATCGACACGTTTCAGAAAGGCGGGGCATAGAGGAGAAACAATAATGTACAGTATGTGGAAAATAATGTGTTTTTTTAACCTTAAACCGCATAAACACATTTCATTACACCAAATACACAAAATAATGTTCTTTTTAGCAGCATCACATGACCCCTTTAAGCTAAGAGTAATGGCAGGGTTGACCTCGTTGCTATGAATGATGTCATCATGCTTACTAACTATGCTCACAGTGATTGGCTGATAGTCTCTGTCAGAGATTTATTATAGAAATATTGAAGATTATGTTGTCATATTCAAATAAAAATAAAACTGTTAATTGCCACATTCAAACAAAGATTTTAAAATGCAGGTTAAGTGTCACTAATTAAACAAGTATATGTTCAGCTAATTGTCAGCCTCTCGCATGTATGCTTCTCATAAACAATTAGTGAATATGCATATAAACAGCCTTTTAATTAACAGAGTAGAATGATCATGGCTGATAGTAAGACATGCAAACGTAAAAGAAAACCAAACTGGATGCAAGAAAAGCTGTTACTTCTTGCCCAGTTGGCTAATGAAAACAAGGATATAATCAAAGAAAAATTTGGAGTAGGGATAACCTCCGAAACCAAAGGCGATACCTTTAAAAGGTCATTATCATCACATGTTTCTAAAATGTTTACGTTTCGAGGCAGATTGCCGGCAACAGCCATTTTAGGATAGTTTGTGGTTTGGTCTTAGTGACTTAGGAGTCCTCTTCACTAGTCCTAACATTTCACAGATTTAGGAGCTAGTTTTAGTGCTAAAACGCTTTGCGAAACACGCTTAGAGCAAAAATGTAGCTGTCCTAAATTTAGGACTGCACGCCCATTATTTTTAAGATTTTCTCCTAAGTCGGTGAGTTATGAGCTACTTTTAGCCTGTTTTGTGAATACGGACCCTGATTTTTATGAGAGGAACGTCTTTTTCGCAAGTTATTTTGTATTGTGATGATAGTATTTTGTGTATTTAATATGAAAAAAAAGAGGTGTCTTTATTTCTTCCTATTCATGTTGGACTGGGTGACATGGGACTGCAGGTTGGCCTGATCTCATGCCACGTTCATGAAGCATTTTTATTACTTCCATGTTTTTTTGTGCTTTAAACCTGTTCTTTTTGTTTGTCCACCTTTATCATTCCATTATTTCCACCCATCTGTATTATATCCCGCTCAAACATGATTCAAAACAATGCTTGCATGGCCAAGGGGCAATTTTTCCAGCATTACGGTGCCCTGCTGTCCCCATGGCATTGTGCCGTCTCACAATGTGACAGGACTACGTTAATTTACCTCTATATATGGTGGCAACCTATACTTCAGACCCCTTCCTTCTGTCTTTACCATATTTCATGTGTGTGTGTGTGTGTGTGTGTGTGTGTGTGTGTGTGTGTGCGTGTGTGTGTGTGTGTGTGTGTTGAGTTGACATATATGGGCTCACGGGTGGTGTAATGAATTGTGGAAAATTGTTACTTGTGTCTGTCAGAGTGACAGTTTCAGATTAATATCAGTCCAGCTGTATCATTGAATGCTGAACACTATTTATTTATTCCTCGTTTATTTGAATTTCAAGAAAGATAAATGGGTTTTGGACACAATTTCATTGTTTTTCTCAACTAGACGCTTACAAAACCACCCAGGAGGAGATACAAATGTATGTATGAGGTGTTTGTTTAGGTTATTTATATGGATTCCAGGCTATAATAGGATATGAAATGATTCAGTGTTTTCATTAGTGCTGTTGATAATTGCGTCATGTGTACCGCAGAAGCGTTATCCCCTGTAGCAGCTTGAGTTTGGCAGGCTGACGGTGAGAGAGGAGCTGTTTTTGTTTAAATGTATGTTGAAACTTCCCCCATTTTGTTCTCCATATGCTGACCCAGGAGATAATAAACCATATGGCTGGAAATTATGCTAATTGTTTTGGAGTATGTTATTAGTGTAACTGCAGAAAGAGTTTTATTTCATCAAGGAAAAGCTTGTTGGATTATTGGGCCTTACTTGAGGTTTTGTTACATGATATTACATTTGTTGTTTGGTTTCATTTGCATTACTGCATTATTATTTAGTGAAAGACTAGTTTGACTATTTCTTGACAGATGCTGAATAAGTTAATTTTTTTTTTTTTTTTTAAGTCTCTTTCTTTGTCTGTTACTGTCTCAGTGTCAGTACATGTCGAGGACAGGTCCGTTTATTTGCTTTGTAAGTGTTTTGTATTTTTCTGTAATGTGTTAGAATATTCTGTACAGGTACGTTGTTTTCTGTATTTCTGTGTTTCATTGTATGCTGTCTTTTATTGTATATTTTGATGTATTTTACAGTTTTTTACAATCATTTTTTGCACTAATAACAGAACCTTCATGTAATTTTTCAAAACTCTAGACACATAATTCACAACCGAAACACTTTTTCCAAATGCTTGGATACAATACACATGAACCAAAGATCTTTTGTTCAATTAACTAAAATCACCGGTTCAAAATGACACAACTTAACATCAAAGTTTTGCTATTTCAAAATGCAACTCACGCATTACATCTGAATTGAGTGTCTATTCATTTCATTACAATGATCTAACTATCAATTGATACAACTGCTCAAAATGCTACGTAACTGTTGCATTACTCTTGAAGAATAGTTATATTCTGTACAGGTACGTTGTTGTCTGTATTTCTGTGTTTCATTGTATGCTGTCTTTTATTGTATATTTTGATGTATTTTACAGTTTTTTTACAATCATTTTTTGCACTAATAACAGAACCTTCATGTAATTTTTCAAAACTCTAGACACATAATTCACAACCGAAACACTTTTTCCAAATGCTTGGATACAATACACATGAACCAAAGATCTTTTGTTCAATTAACTAAAATCACCGGTTCAAAATGACACAACTTAACATCAAAGTTTTGCTATTTCAAAATGCAACTCACGCATTACATCTGAATTGAGTGTCTATTCATTTCATTACAATGATCTAACCATCAATTGATACAACTGCTCAAAATGCTACGTAACTGTTGCATTACTCTTGAAGAATAGTTTTTATGGAAAATTATGAACAATGTTGAAAGTTTAGATTATGAAAGTGAAGCAACTGAGGACTGAGTATGTTCAGGTATGATCAGTTTCAAGATGCCTGTTGTTGGGAGAAACCCCCCAATGATAAAAAACATTCATATTTTTTGGATGAGGCAGGCTTTACAGTAAGTGTAAAAATGTTAGTTGCCTAGTGACCCCACTTTGACCCCATTTTTCTTGTGTATAACAAAAAGTATTCACTTCAGATATCAGTAACTTCAGGCACCTGCTGCCCTTCATTTGCTGTGTGTGGTACTGTGTCACCAGTGATAAATCTGAAAGAACTAATGGCACTAATCAGCAGGCTTGTATGCTAACATTAGCATTAGCATTGACGTTGGACCCCCACAAGTGGCTAACAGCAACTTTCCTTTAAATGCTATGTGATGCACGGCTGGCAGAGGCGGCGCAGGCCATCCCTCGAGTCTGTGTGCTGTATGTATGAGATGGGCGCAGTGCCAGCAGGTGTGATTGGCTTGTCCCCTCACATCAGTGTGAACAGGCGTCCTCATCATGCGTGCGTATGCCTGGGGAGCCGTATGCCATCTGCCGCCCTCTCCTCCTGCAGTCATATACCCAGCCTTCATGCCTTCAGCTAGATGTGCTTCACTAGTTTCACAAAGATCACTTCAGGACATGAGTACCGCAGACTCTGCTGTCCATGACTTCTATAATAGCATTTCAGGCACAAATTATGTTGTTGTTGTTGTTGTTGTTGTTGTTGTTGTTGTTGTTGTTGTGAGAACATGAGAATATTACATTTGATAAACTATTATCTAACATAAATTTAAACTTGCATGAAAAGAAGCTAGTTCAACAATGAAAATATGAATAGTAGTCTAGTTCTTTTTGAAAGATATTAATATTTTAATTCAGCAAGGATGCATTAAATTGATCAAATGTGACAGTAAAGACATTTATGTTTCAAAAGATTAATGCTAAGATTAAATTAATGCTGTTCTTTTGAACTTTCTATTCATCAAATAGTCCTAAAAATCCACAAAACTGTTAAGCAGCACAACTGTTATCAATACTGATAATAATAAGAAATTCAGCAGCAAATCAGCATATTAGAATAGTTTCTGAAGGATTGTGTGACACTGAAGACTGGCATAATGATGCTGAAAATTCAGCTTTGCCAACACAGGAAAAAAATTATATTTGAAAATACATTCAAAAAGAAAACAGTTATTTTAAATAAGAATAACATTTCACAATACTACTGCTTTTACTGTAGTTTTTTATTAAATAAATGCAGTATTGGTGAGCAGAAATTAAAAACATTTTAAAAAATCTTGGAGAACCCAAACTTTTTTATAAAGTTTTTGCATATTTATAATGTTACTGTATAACAAGTCTAGATTATTATTTTGTATAATTTTACAATTGCACTTGTTTGTTTACTATTACATTTCATATATGGATATTCATTTGTAATTATGTATACACATATGTCTCATTATTTTTTTATGTATCTTGTGCATTTAGTTTTGATATTTATGTAATATTGCTAGAAAATTGCAAAATCTCACAAACCAGAATTAAACTGTATGCATTTTTTTTTATATTTTTACAATTGCATTTTTTTTTTGTTTTTTCCACATTTTAATGTGTTCAATATTACATTGAATATATGTATACTAAATTGTGTATATATTTTTTTTTTTTTCAGTATTTTTTAATGTATCTTATGCATTTAGTTTTTATATTTATTTAATGGTGCTAGAAAATTGTATGTACACATTTTTTTGTAATGTTTAAAATAAGAAACTGAATGATAAACAAAACTCATACAATATTTTATTTTACATGCACTGTAAGAAATTTTTTTTTTGATAATGTCCAGGCAGAAAATTACTATTTAACGTTACATTTCCTTCAACCCTAAAGCACAACACAATGCAATGTGTAATTAAAAAACACACAATTCAGACAAATCAATACAGAAAATTCCTTTTTATTAATAGAGTCCATTAGGCTGTATTTTTACAGACTTTTCTTAGAGTGTGAAGCAGATGATCAACATTTTCTGAAAAGCAAGAACCTCTTTTACTGACCATTTGCTGAAAAAAAGAAGGTTTATTTAGGTACAATAGGTTGATGTCCTTCTCAGAGGAGTCATCTTTAATTCTTATCGTCCTTTACTGTGGCTCCTGTAGAAGCTGATCTTGACATGTATGGATGACCTTGGCGGTTTTCTTTGCTGTGGGTTTGTTTGGATGGCTCTGCGTGAGGCCTGCACATGTGTCTGTATTTGTGCTTGTCTGCTCGAGTCAGGTAGCAAACGTGTCTGCCGGCATTATGCTAAAGCTGGTCATGGCAAAGGCCAAGGCAGAATGAGGTTGCTGGACTATAGAGCAGCTTTGACCTTTTCAAGTGCTATTACACAGAAAGCAGTATCCCTCTCAAATATGAGAGGAACTTACATGTGGGGGAGCAATTCAGCCGAAGGGGTGTCCTTATTTATTTTATTGCAAACTGGTGCGTAATATATGTGAGTGTGCACGTGCAAATGTAAGTCTTCTTTTAGGTGGCTCATCCAATATTTGGTCTAGTATCGATTTCTGGTGTGTTTGAGCAAGCTGGTCTTGTGTGTTCAAGTCTCCATGCTTATGCATTCAGCGTCTGGTTTCTTTGTGCGCGTGTGCGCTCGCGTCTGGATTCTCCCATGCTGTGGATGAAGCTTGTATCCAGCTAGGTGGTATGATTAGACTAAGGGCTGATAATGAACATCAAAGCGGGTGTGATGGAGCTGGTTTGATCTGTGTCTGTGTTTAGGAAATAGAGATGAGTTTGTGTTCTCCCTGTGTGTCTGTGTGCTTCACTCGCTCATTCCAGACACACGCTTGCACCCTTTAATCTCAGACCGCACAGGAGATCTTCACTGTCTTTAACAAGCTCGTCCCTGCTGATGAACAGAAATTAATCAAAGATAATGTTGTCTATGTGAGGGCCTTTGAAACAAACCTGGCGGTGGCAAGAGGTGAGCTGTAATGGCTCAGTGGTGGAATCCTAATTACAGGACTGATTGGACTGACTTTTCAAACATATTTCTTTAATATGTGTTCGAACACTCATTTGTGGTATTATAAAATAGAACAGTGATCCTCAAATCTGGCTCGCGAGATCCACTTTCCTGCAGAGTTTAGCTCTACCCTAATCAAACACACCTGAGTTTGCTAATCAATGTCTTCAGGATCATTAGAAAATCACAGGTAGGTTTGTTTGATGATAGGGTTGGAGCTAAACTCTGCTGGAAAGTGGATCATGCGAGCCAGATTTGAGGATCACTGAAATAGATAGTTGCCATCAGGGGTGATTTTATCAAAGCAGGTTCTACAGTATATAACCTAAAAGGTTTTACAAAAAGCGGTACTCCTTTATAAAAAAAAAAAAAACAATCCTCCTTTAAAAACTTGCTTTTAACAGAACAGAAAAGAACAGAACAAAAAATATCCTGCAGGACTGCAATCCATTTTTAGGTGTTCAATTGCATATAAAAGAAGTATGTTTTTGTAAAAGCAATATTGTTTTAATAAAAACTTGCTTCTTTTATATGTATTCAAACAAAGCAAAAGCAAAAGCAAAAGCAAAGCAAAGCAAAAGCAAAAGCAAAAGCAAAGCAAAGCAAAGCAAAAGCAAAAGCAGAAGCGAAGCGAAACGAAGCAAAAGCAAAAGCAAAACCAAAACCAAAACCAAAACCAACAGCAAAGCAAACCAAAGCAAAACAATACAAAACAAACCCAAACAAAACAAAACGAGACGAGATGAGACAAGAAAGACAAGAAAGACAAGACAAGACAAAGCATCTTTCAAGACTGCAATCAATTTTTAGGTGTAAAATTACATATAAAAGCAATGCTTTTATATGTCTTCGAACAAAACAAAAGAAAACAAACAAATAAATGGATTGCAGTACTGGATGATTTTATTTTATATTTTAAAATGCTGATTTATTGATTTTACTTTGCTGTTTTGTTGTGTTTTTTTTTTTGTTACTTTTTATTATTGTAGTAAGAATTTTATAAAAGCAATAAGACACACAAGCTTTAGTTATACTTTAATACAATTTAACCGCATAAAAACAGGGATGAAATTTAGAGTAGATATATTTTGTGTACAAATATAAATGATTTATAGAGGGGAAAGAAATGAAGGTACTTTTTTTCCCCTGGGTTATAATTTGATTTGCAATCAGGTTAATTGAAGGTAAATGAAATTGGTTTTGTTGTTTTATTTGATACATAACATTTACTCAAAACTGTCACCTAATTACTGAACAGATATAGATTTTTTTTTTTCTATGTTTTTTTTTTCTATGTTATGTTTTTGTAATAATGTTACAACCCACCCCACCTGCTGTTACACTCAGCCTGCTAGTGATAAGTTATAGATTTCACAACAATTAATTGGTAGCAGACAAACTTGCCAACATTATATCATAATTTGAGATGCTAATGAAAAACAGATGTTAAATCAACACATATTACATCCTTGGTCTCACCTACCTCATTGCTTAGATAAATCACGTGTTATATTATACCCTATTTATCCCAGAATTCATCACTTCTACTACTGCCCACATTAACTATTCCTTGTTTTTATCAATATAGCACATTATCTCCCACAATGCATTAATGAGGCAGTACTGGCAGGTGAGGGGATGAAGGCAGCGTGTAGGAAATAAGGGCCGAGTTTTAGGGTGAGTAAAGCGCAGCCTTTCACATACAGCCAGAAACAAACAGTGCCAATTAGTCCCGTCTGCCTCACACACATAGAGGGAGGCCACGCGTCCCTGGAGGCGCAAGACTCTCTGTCTGTGATTCCCCATGATGCCTGTCCCTAACACTCCAGATGACAGCGGGCTCCAGAGTCCACCTGATACCTGTTGCTGTGTAATGGCCCTGTGAGGAGGTGTAATTAAGTAATAAAGCTGGCTGGAAATATGCCGTGTATTGGCTGCCATGCTGTACCTTCTTGTTAGCAGATACTTTTTTTTTAATGATCGGAATCATGGGAGTCTACCAAGAATAACATCATTTAGTTTGCTACCTAATTACTTTGTGACTCTAGGTCAGCATATTTGATTGTGTTACATGTTGTGTAGGGTTATTTAAAGGGCCTGCACATTCACATCAAGAACTTGTACGCACCTTAATGTCAACCTTTTATACATTTTTTGTCCATATATTTACTTAAAAGTAAACATCAGAAATAAAATTAAATTAAATTAAAAAATTAAATTAAAAAAATAAATAAATAAAATAAAATAAAATAAAATCCATATTTTACGGCATTTACTTTCTGGGAGTAATCTATATTACCATTTAAAAGTTTGGGGTCAGTAAGTGTTTTTTATGCTTTGAAAGAAGTTTATTTTGCTCACCAAGGCTGCATTTCTTTAATATAAAATACAGTAAAAATAGAAAAATTATGAAATATTATTACAATTTAAAATAACTTATTTTTTTTCTTTTTGAATATATATTAAAATCCATTTTATTCCTGTGATGCAAAGCTGAATTTTCATCATCATTACTCCAGTCTTCAGTGTCACATGATCCTTAATATTCTAATATTGCTGCTCAAGAAACATTATTGTTATCAATGTTGAAAATGTGGTGTTTCATATTTTTGTAGAAACCGTGATTTCAGAACCGTTTCTTTTATGGATTGCAGAAGAACAGAATTTAAAAGAAAAAATACATTTCATTAGAAAAATCTTTTTCAATATTATAATGTCTTTACTGGCACTTTTGTTCAATTTAATGCATCCTTGCTGAATAAAATGCCTAATATAAATTTATTTTTAAAAAACAATATTACTCCAAACATTTGAACAATAGTAGCATATGTAACTCAAAAAAATTAAAACATTAATTAATAAATAAATCATTGTATTTAATTACAAAAATATTTGTTCAATCTTATTATGAACAAGTCATCAGTGCACATTATTCCAGAAAGAAGTCCAGTTTTACATTATTTTGTTTTGTTTTATGTTGTTTTGTTTTTATTATAAATCTCGCTCCACCTTAAAATAACTTTATTTTTGGCTGATGTCATCTAGGCCCGAAAAGCTGTTGGATAATGTTAACCAATAGACAAATAGCATTTTAGTCTTATTTTTGGATAAAATGTGGTTCTTCTGTACATTTTATATTCATTACACATTCAGTTTCACTAACGTCATGACTGTGTCACATTACAGCAGAGTGGTTGTGAATATTGTTTCGTGTTTAACATGACTAAATTGTTTTTAGATTATATTTGGCTCATCATTGGCTGGTCTGAGAGAGATAAACAGCAGTGCTGTTATGATCAGCCTATCGTGAAATGCTAAGACCGTTGACGGTTTAAATGCTAGTTTGTTGTTACCGCCCGATAAGCGTATTAAAATCCCAAGAGGCGCTGCTATTTAGTAAATCTCTAATCTGTTTATTTTTGTATTAACAAACATTACCAATACTTCCTCTCCCGCCAGCAGTCAGCCTGTGGTCAGCAATAATATCTCCTGGAATGTGAAAGGAAACTGGTCAATGCTAATATTATCTGCTGAAAGCAGGTTAGCATGGAAGATTGCAGATTATGCGTAATACGGCTCATATTAAATCACATGAAAGTGGTCTGGCTATACGCAATGAATGATACTTTATTTTAATCCAGTATTAGTTGAGATTCACACTATGCTGAAAATCTCTTGCTTCTGAAGTGCTGCTTTTCATCTATAATCAGTGACGTTTAAGATGTATTGAATATCCTCAGGCAAGCTGTAAAATAAATAACAATGTGTATCTACACAGCAGATATTTCATATTGTCCATGTCAAAGCACGCCTCATGTATGACATCTACATAATTTGGATGATATAAACATCCAGGCTAAATATATAACCCAATGCACATGTGGGATTTTCAAATGTCAGTATATTCATGGGTAAACTCATGAGACGGGAGGGTCTTTCTTGTTTAGTTCTGCTGTTAAAAGAGAGAAAGAGATGCGCATTTAGCTGGTGATTGCTGGTTATTTATTTCGATGTCTTGTTAGTTATGGTGATTTTAAGTGTAAAATCTCTCAGCATAGAGAACAGAGATGTGTCTCAGTGTTTCTAATAAGGGTTTCTCATAATGCGCATTTATATATTTTTAAATTAACATTAATAATGGAGAAGCAAAAAATGTTTCATTGAATTATTTCTAGTGCAGCCCTTCAAGAAGGACCTCAGAATAAACCAGCATTAGGTTTCATGCAGTTCACTGTTAATGGAAGCAAATTTCCATTATTCAAGAAAATATATTCAAGACACTTTAGTCAGACTAACCATAAATCTGAAGGATAATAGTCCTTAATTCATAAGTACAGAGACATTCTGATAAGAGTGCTTTTCATTGGATGAGAGGGTTTTTTTTTTCTTTAGTCTTCCATAGTTATAGCTCACCCCAAAATTAAGTTGTGAACTATTCCTTTAATGATGATGTGTGTAATTTTGTTTAGTTCAATGTGCTAGTAAATTTGAATTTCCAAATCCATTTGATTTATTTCATTGGTCTGAAATAGCGACATTGGTTCTATTGATATGGCATTTGGACAGAACAATGGAAAACAGATTAATGAAAACCTGTTGACATTGAGCCTCATTCATGAAACACAGAATTCATTTTTGTGTGGTTCATAAGACCATTCATTTGTAAAATGTATTTGGATTCCTGTGAATTTGGAAACAATTATGTTTGTTATAGCATACAGCAGGCTTAACCAGTAACAAATAAATTATGTTAAAGTAAAAAAAAGAGAGAGAGAGAGAGAGAGAGAGAGAGAGAGAGAGATACCACACAATGGAGACTGTACTCCAATTAATATTTCTCAGGGTAGGGTTATTTTTTGAAAATCAATTTCTGGCAAGACAGTATTGGCTTTAAAAAACATCTATTGAACATTTCCAGCTGCTATCGCCTAGAACAGAGTTACAGTTCATTTAACACACATTGACCTTCTGTGACAAAATGGCTCAATAGTACATGTCACAGTGGGCAAAAATGCCTTTAAGTAACCTATTGTTAACATAAAATAATTCATAAAACATGTTACTGAATAGGAATTCAAAAGGAATTCAAAAGTTTGGTGTCATTATGTTTTTTTTTTTGTTTTTTTGTTTTTGACACATTTTAAAAACATGAATTCTGAAGGATCATGTGCCACTGAAGACTGGTGAAAATTCAGCATCAGAAATAAACTGAATTTTAAAACATAAACATATACAATATATTAATACAGTCATTTTAATTTATAATAAAATTTAATAATATCACTGTATTTATTGATCAAATAAATGCAGCCTCTGTGAATATAAGAGACTTATGAGACAAAAACATTATTTAAAAAAAAAAGCTTTCCAACCCCAAACTTTTAAAAGTTAGCTTGTATGTGTATGTGTATAATAAATCATTAATATATTGGTAATATTTAAAGCACAGTCTCCTATTTTCTCCTATTATACAAAATAATGATATACAATATAATTCATGTCATTTTGAAGATAACTGTTATTGGTTTTATTATAGGATAATATGTTGTTGGTTGCCGTCACTGCTATATATGTTTGTTAGTTTGTTGTACAATTGCAGCACACATGATTCCCTTGTACTCCTTTATGGTAATTGCTTACATTCACGATACACATCCAAGGCTTTTTTTAAATGCCCTGTGCACAGATACTGTATGAGCCCATACTGCTGTAATCCATTGAAAGTGTGGAGTGCAACACTCTATTGGCTGAAATCCAAGGTAGTTTTTAAATCAATGCTCCTTTGAAAATGTGTTTCCCCTCTTGAGCTGCTTAAGGATTTCTAGCACATATATAATGATTTTGCTGCTGGACATAAGTGATTTCTATTGATCTTCTAATGAATTTCCAGCAGAAGGTGAATACTACTGCATAATTGATAATAATGCTGACCGAAAGCTCATGTTTGAGAAAGGAAGATGGCTCCTGGCTAAATATTGTTATGGAAAACTGCTAACGCACTGGGAATGCAAACTTTGTTCATTCTGTAGGCATTCATAAATGTTTTAATACTGTTATTCTCATCATATAGATGGAGCTTCCTGAGAATCTCAATTGCCGTACGAGGTTGTGGATATGAAGCGGGATTTATGAATATTTTCCCATCACCATGGGATCAAAGTGTAGATTTGGGTCAAGGGGTTTGGTTTATTAGTTCATGCGCACCTCTGCTTCTTATCAATCTATTTCAGATTACATATGCAAACACGCCACCAAATATCTCGCTACAACAGTAATGCAATTGCGGATGCAACTATTTTCTTTCAGTTGCCGTTTTAATATCATGGAATATCTTCACTTGGTTAATACCTGTGGTTTCCAGAAGAAAAGACACGGGCAAAACGAAAGCAGAGATTATTTCTTTATTTGATTCCACTTTGATACACACAAGCGCTTATTCGGTTAGATTTAGCAATGCTGGAAGAAAAGCAAAAAGGCAGATCTCTGCAGAAGTGGAAGTGAAAAGACACCTCGATGGCTTTTGGATTCAAGGGCATGCTTTTCATTACATCTCTTTATTTCATACACACAACAATCTGTTTGAGAGGAAGACGGCAAGATTAACGCAAACAGAATTCAGTCACATTTTTACGCTGACTGCTGTAAAAACAAACATATACATAAGAAAATCTAGTTATTGTTCACCATCGATATTTTACTCTAATCTGATTTTATATTCACCCAATGCCTGTTTTATTGTGGTGCTGAGTGAAGTATATCACAAAAGTTGATGAAAAGCTGTATGTGTTCATTTGACGTGAATGATCTCCCATTCCGGTTTTGAATATTCAGCTATTCTCAGTAGTCCATCAAGGCTATGCTAAAAGCAGATTTGCTACAGTGGCTTAGAGTGCAGCGATAATGCTGAAGAGTGACGGTAACCTTGAAGAGTCCTTTGAGAGTTTAGAGAAAGTCACTGAAACACAAGGCATTGTGGGAACGCCGAGTGGAGGCATTCGGCCAATTAGAGGCGAGAATCTCCTCAGGCATCCCGGACCCAATCCCCCTCCCTTAGGGATCTCTCTCTCTCCTCCCTTTGCTCAATCTCTCTCAGCCTCAGTAGCTCTCCCTCCCTTGACTCTTTCCATCTCCTTCCTATTCCAATGCGGTTTGGCTCTTAGTCTTAAACTCTATTAACTCTGCCTTATTTTATGCCTGTTCTTTACAACAGAGAGGCACAGATTGAGAGGGGTCAATCAGAGTTGAGCCCATACGGCTGGGAAGGAGAAACTTTTCTATTTCAATTCAAAGGTCTTTGTGGAAAGGAGTTTCACTTTGAAAGGCTGATTCAGTGGTCTCTGTAGGCATGGAGTTATTGAGCTCCTTTAGGACCTGCAGAATATTATTGAAAATTGCAAGACATCTTTAAAATCCTCTGGCAGGATGTGACACGTAGGGTTATGATGAGTGTAAGAGAGGGACTTGGTGTTAAGGAAAAATACACCAGCATAGGGAATCTTCAGGGGCACATATCGTATTTGCCTATTCCACAGTGCCAATGGGCTCTTTTACATAGACTTTGGTGTAAATTGCACAGAATTTTATTCTGTTCAGAGATCTTGTGTGAGCAGGAGCTGTGATTGAAGTGTCTTTATACCTCTCCAGCTATGCTGTTCAACAGTTTATATTAGCAACTTGTTTTGGGAAGTAACTAACTAAAAGTAGTAACTGCATTTATCAGCGACAGTACAGCAGAATATTTTTTTGGAATATTAAGGTAAATGCTTCTGTTTAGTTATGCAAATTAGATTGTATTCTAGTTTTTACTTATATTTATTAAAATGTATACTACTGTGCAAAAGTACACTCTAAAATATGCTGGGTTAAAAACAACCCAGTTCTGGGTAAAATAGGGACAAACCCAGCAATTGGGTCGTTTTGACCCAGCGGTTGGGTTAAATGTTTAACCCAACCTTCTGGGTAGTAACCCAACCGCTGGGTCAAAACGACCCAATTGCTGGGTTTGTCCCTATTTTACCCAGCACTGGGTTGTATTTAACCCAGCATTGTTTAGAGTGTATGGAGTCAGTAAAATGGTTTTAATTACATTTTTGTAATTATTATTGTTATTATTTAATTAATATCTTTATTCAGCAAGGATGCATTAAATTGATGAAAAGTGACAGTAAAGACATATACTGTTTTAAATAAATGCAGTTTGACCTTTCTATTCAAAGAATCCTGAAAAAAAAAGATAATGGGTTTCACAAAAATATTAAGCTGCACTGTCACGCTACGGTGAGATAAATGCACAAAGAAGATGAAGATGAACGCAAATAGTCTTTAAATCCACACAAGGGTAAATACAGGACAGAACAGGCAGGAGACACACGTAGGGACATAGTAGACCAGATGAAAAACAACAGAACACAACTAATATCATGGAGCAAATGAGGATAATTAACCAGACACACCTGAACCAAATGACATAATCAAACGGAGACAGAAAGTAGTTCAAACAGAGCACATGGGGGGAGAAAACACAACAAAACAGGTCCATGAGGTGTGACATTTTTCTTTTTGCTGTATTTTCCATCAAATAAATTCAAGCCTTGGTGAGAATTTAAAAATAGAATAAAACAAAATAAAATAAAATCTTATAGACCCCCAAACTTTTAATCAGGAGTGTATATGTTTGATATGTTCACTCTCATTGTACATTCAATCAAAAACCTGATTATCTGATTCATCAGCTGTATACAAATTAAGATTTTTTTTTTGGAGAAATGTCTGTCTTTTTTGACCATATAATGGAAGTCAATGGTTACCAAAACTCTTTGGCTCCTACTGATCTTCAAAACCTTGTGTCCGACAGAAGAAGGAAAGTAATACAGGTTTTGAACAAAATTAGTTTGAGTAAAATTGATCAAAGAAATTCATTTTTTGGGATTTTACTACCCTTTTAAGTAGCTTCAATCAGTCTACTTTTAGCTTGCTATCTTTTATAGAGTACATTGACAGTAGTTTGACTACTTTAAATGTGTCTTACCTTGGCAAGCTAGTTTCAAAATAGCTTTCCCAACAACATATACAGTCAAACCAAAATGTATTCAGACACCTTCAACATTTCTCACATTATCACAGTTTATTCACTATAGTTTAGAAAATGGTTATTAAACTGTTAGAACAAAGTTCATCTTGATATGTCAGATAACTTTGATAGAAAGGTATGTAATGGATTACTATCAACCAAAATTATTCAGACAACTGTTAGTATGACAATATTTACACAACTATCAATACTTTGTTGGGCCACCCTTATCCTCAATGACAGCCTGTAGTCTCCTGGGCATGCTATCAACCAGGTTCATGCAAACCTGAACTTCAATATTTTCCCAGACTCACTGCAGCAGGTTCTTTACTTCCTGTTGGTTTTTTTTGGCACTTCATCCAGGTGGCGACGTTCCATCACCTCCCAGAGATGCTCAATCAGGTTTAGATCTGGACTTTGTGGTGGCCAGTTTAGTACTTTAATCCTCTTCTGCTTTAAGAAATCACCAACCTTCTTTGCAGTGTGTTTGGGGCCGTTATCATGCTAAAAGATGTAACAACGGCCCATGAGTTCCTGGCTGATGGCAGCATCTGACTCTGGACAATTTCCACATACATTTCTGAGTTCATAGTTCCATCAATGAAATGTAGTTTACCTAGTCCACTAGCTGCCATACACCCCCACACCATAACATTGTCCCCACCGTGCTTTACAGTAGGAGTGAGACACTGGGGTTCTCCACACTTTCGTTTTGCCATCACTGCCAAACATATTAAATTTGCTCTCATCACTCCAAAGGATTGACTTCCAAAATTCTGCAGACTTGTTGATATGTTCTTCAGCAAACTGGAGGCGTTTTATTTGATTTCAAGGGTTTCTTCTGGGGTCATTCAGCCTGTTGCGAATGGTTTGAGCACACAGCTCTGTGTCAGTGGCCCTTTTGACTTCAGCAGCAATTTTTTTTTAGCAGAAATTTTTCTGTTTTTCATTGCTAACTGTTTTATAAGTCTGTCTGTTCTGGGTGTTGTCTTTTTCTTTCTTCCACGACCAGGCAAATTCTTTACCTCACCAGTCTCTCTAAATTTCTTCACAATGGAAAAGACTGTCCCTTTAGGCATATCTAATCTTTTTGCTATATTTCTGATTTAAATGCCCTCCTTGTAGAATTTGACTGCCTTTCCTCTCAAATCAGTTGATATTTCATTGGTTTTGGCCATCCTTCTGTTAGACTGTCTCACAAATGAATTAGGCTGAATAGCTGTCAGCAGTTAAATTTAAGTACACAATTAGATAATACCAATTTAGGTCTACCAATTACCAAGCAATGCTTAATTTTGTTCAGTCTGTGGTGTAAAAGGTCACATTAGCATTTAAAGAAAAAAACACTTAAGAAAAACATGGTTAGGTCAAAGTGTCGGAATAATTTTTGGTCCCAAATTTGTTGGGTAGTCCACTGTATGAAGAATTTTTGGGTATAATGTGTCACAGTTTACTTTATTTTGCTATCCTCACTTACATAAATGAACTATAGTGTCCTGCACCCACTAGTAAAAAAAATATAAAAAAATATTTCTGGTGTCTAAATAATTTTTGGTTTGAATGTACATTTCTTGGAGAGACATTATGAATTTATGCCTTCACATACTTCTCCGTGGACAGAAAAAACAAAGGTTTCCTTTCTCCTTCCAAAGCCCTGTCTTCCCCCATGACTTGTGGCACACTGGAGCAGGATTTTCTTACTGAAATAAAGAAGAAAAATGCTTGAATATGAAAAATACAGTCTGTCATCCCATGTGATGTAGCCTCTAGTACCATTTTTAAACAACAATAATAAACAAATGTCTTGGATATGGTATGTAGCAATACATCACTCAGACAGTAATTGAACCCGCTATGTATTACTTACATGTAAGTTAACAACATGGGGGTGTAGTTCTGTGGGTGCCAGTATGTGTTTATATGCAGAGTCATTACGGGTGACTTATGCGTTGCTTGTGCAAGCAGAACTCATTTTGTAGAAAACATTTTGTCCTTCTTTCTGTTGATGGAGAGCAGGGAGGAAGTTTGGCCCTGCAGCTCCATTCATTCTGCTCCAGTAGCGCTGAGCTTCATGTACTGCGTGGTAAGATCAAGCAGAAGGGACTGCTTTTGAGTTTGGTTTGATCGTGGATCACCTCCGGGCAGATCAGCACATAAACAACAACCAGTGAGAAAGACCCTCATAGGCCCTGCACTTCGATTACAGCATCACTCTTTCTCTTTTTCACTGGTTAGGTAACTATCACAGTCTCTTGTATCACAAGGCTTGTATAAATACTGAAAGTGTGAAAGAAAAGTGACATTTTCAAAGCGAACAGGTGCCGAACGTGGCCTTTCATTGCTTGTCTGTTCTTAGGAAGCTTTGAAGGCTTTCAGATTTATTGACTTTGCTCTCTGTCCCTGTTTGTACGTGTTGTTCTTATGGTTTTGGAGTCTTTCCATCAGTCTGGTGTAGTGTTTATTCGTGCGCTGCAGGCCACCGGTGGAACACAATAACACGCCGCGCATCCTAGCGTGGGAGCAGCCAGTATCTGTTAGGCTAGACAACTGACTAATACCTTCGTCTTGTTGTGTAAGCCGTGCAACGTGGTGCGAGGTCGTCTGTGGGCTTGGCCATGCGTTTCCATCCGCAAACGTGGGCATTCAACTGACCCGACGGTGAATATTAAACACTCATAAGAATAGTAGTGTGCTGATATGGATAAAAACGAGGCAGTCCAGTTGTTTTCTAGGGTAAGGAAAAATTCGTCTGTCCTCAGTTAAAGGGCATAAGTTGGAACATGCACATACTTGTGAAAAAGAAGTACATTTTAGTATACTTATACTTAGTATACTTATTATGGATATAATCAGTGGCGTTTCTAGTTTTGGATACTGTTTTGGATATAAATTGATATAAACTGTCTTTACTTGCAGTACAGAGTCCTTCACCAGCTGCATCTGCAAGAAAGAGCTGCTTTGTTGTTCACAAACAATTTGTATGATTTTCTACAATGGATTGTAGTAAATATCCACCTCATCTAGCATTCCTTTTGTTTTCTGTCTTATAAAATATCCATTTACTATTTCAGTGTAAGAAACTGCTGTAAACAATCCAGTGTGTAAGTGAACTCTCCAGCACGCTCAGAAAAGTAGGTACAAAAGCTGTCACTCTGGCAATACCCTTTCAAATCATAACATTTGCACTTTTTTACCCCTAAAGAGTGCATATTAGTACCTTAAAGGTACAGTACAGTACAATCTGGCATCGCTAGTTTTCTTTCTAAACAGTTGATAGAAAAACACATGATTGCTAAATATTATTAGAAAAGAAAATATTCTCAGGGTGGTATACGGTAATCTTCATTGACGTAATAATTTATAAATTTTACTGGGGCACAATGGTATTTTACTGGTGCTCATATAATATATATATATATATATATATAAAGGTCTACTTACATCCATGGACATAATATACTTCAAAACAATAAACTTTAAAACAATACTTAACAAAAAAAATAGTGAACAGTGTAATGTTTTCTGACACTTAATTGCATGTTATTGCAATTAAATGAAAATATATTATATTTTACATTTATATTAAATTTAATTAGCTGACCTTTATAGGACTTAAGTTCATCTTTATTTATAATTTCATAATTATTTCAATTGCATTAAATATGGTTAAAATGTACAGCCGAAATATACTGACAAACATTTATGACAAATTTACTAAAAATTGTATCTCACATATTTAAATATATTTATAATTACACATTTGTAATGATAAAGTTGCATTTTAGTACATTTAACATATATTACCTTTCACTGTAATACCACACACACTACAATTAAAATTATTGTCAAACTGTATATGTGCTTGTTAGTCAATGCATCAAAATAAGTGTATTTATTTAATGCACAACAAAAGATTATTAAAATAAAATGATTTAAAAATGTACTTTAAAGTAAAACTTTTAATTTGACACTATTAAAAACGGCACTTTTTAAAAAAACTTATTCTTAAGTATGAAAAGAAACATTCATGGAAGTGAAATATCTAATATCATAAGTAACCTTCATTTCAATAAAATGATATTATCTGCAAACACAATTAATATATATATATATATATATATATATATATATATATATGTATATACTGCTTGTTCAATACTACTAAGCACACTTCTTTTTCACAAGGGCATCCTTTCTTCAGTGGAACTGTCTTTGGCGTGGCAAGCAGGGACAGATGCCACATGGCCCGACAATCTGACATTGTACTAAAGCAACAGCTGCATCATGGTGCCCTTGGGATTTGACACTAACCTTGAAAGATATCCCTTACTTTCCCAGAGTCTCCTCCTGTACGGTAGCTTGTTGGTGATCGCCCAAAAACTGCATCTGCACAGTAGCGCACATCAAAACACCACAGCGGTAGCAAAGCAGCAGAACAGCCTGTGGGTTTGGCAAGGCCTGTCTGACCAACTCACTTCAGCCCGCCTTTTATCCGGCCTTTTACTGTAAACACACAAACACAAACAGAGCGGAGCTCGGCTTCAGTGGGAATGGGTAATGATGCTGGTGTGTGTATGGACTGCTGTCAGCGATGAGCGGCAGATCTCACAGCATAGCCAAAGTATCCTCATAGGAAACGCTGCTCAGATCTTAGGACCTAATGCCTCATACTGGATCATAAAGCGTGCGATGGAACGCCAAGCAGCCTCTGCAGAGAGCTATTCTGGAGAAAACCAAATCGTGTTTATGCAGGCATGCTGTGTTGAGCTGTATCAACTCATCTATTTATATAAACAACATTTCTGGGAGTCAACTGTGAAGGAGTTTGTAGTCAGCTGTAACAGAGCACTGGTTTTTGACTTTCTGCTGCATCTGCTTTTGGTATGTCAGGGACAATTTACAATCAGCAGGTCATTATAAACCAAAATAAACCCCAAAATGCCCATCAGGGTTCAGATACGAAGTGGAGGTTTGTTATCAGCTGTAATTGCTGTCAAATGTAGCTTCTCTTTGTTTAGTTTAATCAATAGTTGCCTCATTTTAGCCTTCCGAGACATACTGGAAACTGGAAAGAATGCAATATGATTTACTCGATATTAATATACTGCTAATCCAAATTTTTTTAATAATTCCTGAAGAAGTCATTTGGTACATTTAGTTCATTCACCATGTGTGGAAGGTAGGCAGGTTTAAAAAAAAAAAAAAAAACATATCATGAATGGCAAATGTATAAACAGAAATGCAGATTTGCAACGGTAATATACAAGCAGGGCTTTTTTCATTTTTCATTTTTTTTTTTTTATGTAAGTCATAATGTAAGTCTAAGGAAGTAGTGTGTATTTGAATAGTTTAAAATTAAATGTATTTTTCCATGAAAATATGGTAAAATCTATCTATCTATCTATCTGTCTGTCTGTCTGCCTGCCTGCCTGCCTGCCTGCCTGCCTGCCTGCCTGTCTGTCTGTCTGTCTATCTATCTATCTATCTATCTATCCTGCATCTGCTTTTGATATGTACAGAGCATTGCTGTGATTGTTCTAAAACTATCTAAACTAAAACTATTTTTAAAACAACAACTGAAATGAAGCTGAAATACTGTAAAATATAGATCTTGGAAAAACGTAAAAAAACTACAATTATAAATGTTGTTTGACAACTAACTAAAATTCCTAAAACTAAACTAAACTAACTAACTAACTAACCTACTAACGAATGAATGAATGAATGAATGAATGAATGAAATTGACAAAAGCACATAAAAAATTACTACAATCTAAACTAAATTTACATAAAAAAATAGAAAATAAAAATATAAAAATAAAAGCAAATTCAACATATTAATACATATCATAACAGTACAAAAATAGTACATAATAGTAAACACGGTATAATAGGAACTATAATAACTATAATATTAATTATTTATTTTTCTATATTTTAATAGAAGTATAAAAAAACTAATAAAATTGACAAAAGCACATAGCAAAATTACTACAACCTAAACTAAATTTACATAAAAATAGAAACTAAAAAAAAAATACAAAAAATAAAAGCAAATTCAACATACTGTACAACAGTACATAAATAGTACATAATAGTACATATAATAGTAACTATAATAACCATAATAGTACATAACTAAAAATAAAATAACAATGGTTAAAACTAAATAAATAAATTAACATGAAATATTGTTTTATTTAAGTAAATTATTTAGTATGCACAAATGCTACAAAACACTGCTGTGTAAAAATATAGTTATGGGGCCATTATGCAAAAATATTTGGCCGCTGAATACCATGATTGTCCAATCAGAATTGAGCATTCAAGAGAACCGTGTAATTAGCATGCTTAATGGCTACAGTAAACATCTGAACTAGATTTCCAACAGTGTTACAAGTCATGATTTTTAATAAAAACAGTCTGCGTATCTGTGTAATTCAATTTTGATTCAGATATTGAGGCGAGTTAGCTTCAGGTGGAAAAGGAAAAGCTCAGAGGAAATAACAAGCCCAGTGACCGCAGCAAAACACAGAGGCACAGTACACCCCATGCCAGCTTTAAAAATGGACATGAGCTCGGCTGAATATTACACAGCCATAATGAAGCCATGAAAAGCGCCCTGAAGTGCATTCCACGCATTTGCTTACTGTCAGTGTGTAATGAAGACAATAACAAAGCTAGTCAGTGCAATACACCTGCTTATTTATGCATTCAAAAGACACTGAACTGATACGAACAGCACGACCAGGCGAAAACATGCATTAATATAAACAACGCGCTGTGCTTTTAGATATGAAAATGCAAATCAGTTGCATGCTGAAATTGTCAGCCTCAAACAATTTAGCAAATGTGTGTTTTTGCGCTACATTGCATTTGAAAATGTTTGTCCCCAGTTTTGATGGCAGCGTATGATTACATGTGATCTTTAGGGTGGTAATTCAACAAAGTGCGTCCTCCGTGATTTCGCAGTTTGTGTGTCACTGACCCACATATAGAGCAGAGCAGTCTGTTGGCGGTTAGAAAACATTATCAGTGACATGTTAATGGCAGCTGCAGGCTATGTAGTGAACACCACAAAAATGAAAATGTACATTTAGAGGAATGGACCGAATTTCAGTTAAGAGATTTATTTTAAGCTCAAACCGAGTAAATTTAGTGTGTATACAGACTTGGGGAACTCAACAACCTCTAAAAGTGTTTGAAAAGTGCTTGTTTCTTCTTGGTTTTTGGTTTCGAAAATAATCCACAACATAAGGAATCCTTCTGGAAACCATACGGATAATGGGGTAAAGCTATTTACAGCTTGTTCGGCTGTAAATTCTCAAGTCAAAAGGACCTCAAGTGCATTCAGATGTGTTCTGTTTGCTGTGGCGGTGTGTGCGTGTGGATGGGTTGGCGGCTCAGTCATTTGAAGTCATTTAAGAATGATTGAAGGCAGTTCGGAACAAAGGAGGCTTCAGAAAATAACCAAGCAGCAAAGCTGATGCTCAAATGCACTGTATTAAGCAAAAAGGGATATAATAACTGTTGTACGAGAATGGAGGAGCTGGCAAACGAAAGTCTTGAGTGCATTGAGGGAACATATGGAGATGAGTGGGGTCTGGCACGAGCTGAGATGCGTGACCCACTTTCTGCTATGAAAAGCAAAGAAAAGCAACAGATTGAATGCATGTAATCCTGATATGACATAATACACTTGCATTAAATGCTACATTGGGAGTACTGAAGAATCTATGATGCAAACACTTAAGCATCAATTAAGGAAACAGTGCTGATGTGGATAATACTGTCTGACTGTCAATCTGACTGTATGCTTGGCACAGTCCATGACGGTGTAACTGATGCGGTGACACTGAATCCTGTGTGAAAGTTGGTATGGAGAGAAACTGCATTAAATTAGTCTAAAAATATATTATTTATAAATGTAAACCTAAACTCATTCACCACAAATGACTGGTGTTGATCGCAGTGAAAGAAATGCTATAGCCACAATGACCAACTTTACTTACTTTAGGCATCAAGTGGGGATATGAACACCACTGGTACAAATGAACCAAAGCAAAGCAAAACTTTTGAGTCAAATACAAAGTTCTGTCATAAAACTCTAGATGGTGCAGTCCAATAGGTTCTAACGCAATGTGATATAATCACGTCATTATTCAAATGGTGCAGCTGTTTTTTTTTTTTGTTTTTTTGTTTTTTCACATCAGCAGCCAATGAGCTTGCTGCTCAACATTAAAATATTTGGCTAGTGCTTGCTTCAGAAACCCTCCACCTTCCCCAGCTCCGCCTGTATAGATCTGCTACAGGGTAGTTTTTCTGCAGCAGCAACATTTCCTACATGCTCACAACAACATGGTTATGGATGTATTGGCAGTAGCAAGTCTCGGTACTCAGCAGCAGCAGTGTAGCAGATCTATTCCGCCAAGACCAAACACATTAACATTGCCATGTATATTACCATGCTAAATTCTCAGAGAGTTGTCATGACAGAAATATGTTAAATGCATTCATTGTAGTTACGAATTGCAGGGTCAAAACACTGCAGTTACAAAACTATCAGTTCTGCAGTTGAACTTTTAGTGCTAATGAAATACATGGAATACATTTGTTTAACTGACACTTCATTAAGCCCCACCTTATAAATGTTACCGTCCAATCATATGAGCCATAGGGCCAGATTTGCTAACAGCTTGCACAAGTCTAGCAATGAAAAGGTGTGGACAGTCATTTCCGTGGCTGATCTTATTGGAGAGTTCCTTTCAGACGCAAAATTTATGGGAGGAGAGTATTTAAATGAATCACGCAGTATGCTTTACTAAGGTTTGCAGTAGTCAATTTACTGCTATGTGTACCATTATTTACCGCCCCAAAAAAGCATGTCTTTTGTCATTATGATAATATCACATATCATTATGTGTTATTATGTTCTTTAATATGCACACTGCCAGTAGATCAGCCACAAAACTTTCCATCGCCACTCTTATGGGATTGCACTTTCACGCTAAATTGCCCTGTTTAGTAAATCTGGCCCATAGGGTATGAGAACAGTTGCAACACTCTTAAAAATAAAGACTTCAAAAGGTGTTCTTCCGCTTAGAAGAACCCTAGAAGATAAATTTTGGGTTTTCACAAAACTGAACAGTTCTTTAAAATAAATAAATTCATTAATTAAAAAAAAATAGTATGAACATTTTTCCACTTTAAAAAATCTGTTAATGTTATTTTTGGTTCTATGAACATTAAAGTTTCTTCATGGAACCATAGATGGCAATAAGAACCCTTATTTATAAGAATGTAAAGTAAGTCTAAGGGAGTATTTGAATAGTTTTAAATGGAATGTGAAATCATTTAATGGTTACACAAGATATCCAAAATATATATATATATATATATATGCAAGGCAAATGCAAAATAAATCTTAAGAAGTGTATGCTATTGATTAACCCTCATTCCCAATTACAATCTCTCCTTTTGGTTCCCCAATTTCATGTTTTGGATGTAGCATTTCATGTAATCTTGGAAACAATGTCAATTAGGCATCATAAGGTATCATGGATAAAAATGTGGTGTTGATACAGATGTTATTTAATCATTCCTAAGGTAATTCATTTAATATGATACAGTAGCTTCTCCCTCCATGTTTGCCGGTGGCAGAAAGAGTGCTATCAGGAAAACTGAGAGATCAGAGTACAGTAAATATGGGGGGAAGAGCTAAGCAAAGAGTCAGTTGTCTCTTTACTCGTTTTGATGTGATCTTTAATGATTTAGTGAGACGTGGCATGGAACTACCTATATATTCAGAAATAACTGAACAATCTATGTATTTTGGACTGTAGTAAACAACAGTAATAAAATTATTACTCTTATATAATATAATATAATATAATAACCATTATTAAAATACTTCATATATAACAAATAATTGTTATATATTATAGTAAGTGTTCCATCATCCATCAAGTGTTTCATCAGCTTGAGTTAAACTACACCTGCATGTAGGTTGACGTTACTTTATGCCCCCCATGCAGAACAGATGGGCCATCTGACAATGTTGTTCTGGCGCCATGCTGCGCACCCGACTATATTTGACACTGAAAGAGCATCGCAAAAGATTACAGAACTCACAGTACTGAAATGTTATACAACACCTGTAACTTTTACCTGAGAGCCTCTTAACAGAGAAATACCTCAAGGTACCTTTGAGTTCTCATCAATTACAGCTGCGTGTGAGAGCCCTTACTGTGGCTCAAAGCGCAGGTGGATGAGACTGAAACTGTGAAGTTGTACTTTTCCAAGCGGTGACTAATAAGTGATTTGCTAGCCAAAGGAATCCGAGTTGACATGTTCGAGATATCAGTCTCCCGCTTATGGCTAGACTGTTTTGCCCTGTGATCAGCATTGTGTTCCTGCTGAGCGTGAGATGATTTGTGCCAAGAAAATTATCGAGGCGTTGGCGTATGTAACGTAATATTTGTTGCCAGAAGCAAATAAATAATGGCATACATTATACACTTTCACTTACTTGAACTCACTTACTAACACACTTAAAGGACATGCCTACCTTCGTTTAACTCTAAAAAGGCTTTGTCTTTCCAACTATACTGTGATTAAACTACTTTCTAGTGATTTTATTAACTGTCTTTCAGTTTGAGAGGAATGTGCAATGCCAGCACAATCTACCAAATGCAAATTCATAATATTCCCAAGGAGTCTGCGCTTGGGAGGAGGGGAATGTGCTCTTGTTCACGATATTGGGTTTTAATGTGCATCGGATTCACCAAAAGCAAATAAACATAACGCACAAAACTGCCCGCCAGCCCTCACACACTCAGACTAAGGGCTTTGCATATTTGGTTGTCGAAGACGAATAAGTGAATGTCTTACCTGGACCCAAAAGTGCAAACGGGGGAGGTGAGGGGGACAACAACTCTGCAGCAATTTCGCTGTGCAGCAATGGTGGAGATCAGCGCAGACATACGGTGAATATGAACACCAGCTAATGGAACAAAATAAAGCGGTGGTGAAAAAAGAGAGAGAGAGGGAGAGAGAGACAACTCTGTCTCCCCCTCCCCTTACAGCCTCCTTCGTTTCTCTCCATCCCTATGGCACAAAGATAGAAGCACAGCCACAGACAAGCTAATCTCAACTAAGGACAGCATCAGCAAGAACTGAACGCGGACGGATGGGAAACAAACTACATTTCTTTACAGGCTAATTGCAGTCGTCTAAACCTACCGTAGTGCGAGTACATGTTCAAGTCGATACGTGTGGGTCGCTCTCTTCCTCTCTCTCTCGCTCTGTCTTCCTCTCCGTCTGCCTTGCTTTGGCTGCGTCCAGACATGACTGGGGCTGATTTAGGTCACCGCGTCTGTCTGGCTGAGCTCGACTCAGCTGTCGCGTCGCTGTTTCTGTTCGCCTCTGCCTTGCCCTCTGGACAAGGATTAAGTCTAGGACCGAAAGCCACCTTAAACTTGGAGCGGAGCAGCCACTTTGGCTGGTCGCCGCGAATGGAAATGCAGATGGGCCCGGCTGACTGGACGTCTCGTGTGGGACGGGTTTACAACGGGACGGACAGGTGACGGACTGGAATCCAAGCTTTTAGCGCCGACTTCTCAGCCTGGGAACCTGGTCTGGTACTCGCAAGCGATGGCGTCAGCAGCCCCCAAAAAATTAAGATCCGGGCTCGCTTCTCCAAATTTTCTGTCTTCAAATGAGACCAACGTTAATTCCAAGTTGTTCGACTCAGAGTTTCTCTTCTTTCTTGGCTCTACTCTCTGCCCCAATGAAAATTATCCCTCAACGGCAAAAAGGAGCAGAGCGACGGTATTTCGAGAGGAAGTGCTCGGCTCCTCTGCCTCCCCGAAACAAACCAGTAGACTGCAGCTGTGAGCTCCTGTGCCTCCACTCTAGTCGTCTGACTGTGCCGCAGTGCGTCTGGGAGAAAAAAAAAGACTCTACGTCTGTAGCCAGAGCGCTGCCACTCGCCTAAAACCATTGCTGTGACACAGCAATCAGCTGACTTGTGTCAGCAGAATGATGCGTCATCATTTGCTAGCAGAAGGGATGCTGGGAAGTTTTTGGTGTGACGTGCCACCTTAAAACCCCGTCTTAATACTTATCTCAAGTGCTGGGGAGTAACAGCAGCGCTATTGATTAATAAACAGGACACTGTATGAGACAGAGAACGGCAATAATGCATCTTGTTTGCCCTTCACCCACCTTTATTTATGTTCTTTCTGTTTTTGTTCTCCACTTTTTGCTATCTGACTTCCCTCTCTGTCTCCCTTCCAAATTTCCTCTTTGCCGCTCTGTCTTTCTGCGTCTCTGTTTCCTGTGAAGTGCATACATGAAATGAAAACTGCTTCTAAGTTTCCAGTTTCCAGTATGAAAAGGGTCTCTCGTCCTTCGAATGTCACATTCTCCTCTGATGGAACAAACGCAGACACATAAACACACTCACATGCCCACCCTCCCCGCATCTGGCTTTTCATATTTGTGCCATGGCATTCACAGTCTCTTTATCATGGTACAGGTACACCTTTGCAGTCCTTTGTCTGCACATGGCTGTTGTAATTAGCATAAACGTAATGTCTTTGTCCTCAAATCCATATGGTTGAGACAGTTAAGGGAGAGAAAGGGAGCCATTAAGTGAGCACACGGTGAACTGCTGGAGTGATCTGCTTTCTCCATCTCCAACACTGATGCCCTGCTGACTGCAATTGTGAAAACAATAATTGTTTGGAGTCCAAGAAAAACACCTCTCTTTCTCCTCATTTCACCAGTCTCACCCTCTCTTTATATATATATATATATATATATATATATATATACAGTATCTCACATTGAGGGGACAGCAAATTCACACTGTTATACAAGCTGTACACTCACTACTTTACATTGTAGCAAAGTGTCATTTCTTCAGTGTTGTCACATGAAAAGATATAATAAAATATTTACAAAAATGTGAGGGGTGTACTCACTTCTGTGAGATACTGTATATATAGGATTTATGTTAACATTTGTTAAATATCTCTATTGCATGTGTGTGTGTGGATCTGCATGTGTGTGGTGTATGATACAGCACCTGTTCAGTCAGTGATGCGTCCTTTTTAACTCCAACAGACAGGAAAATGGACTTGAGCCTGCCAGCAAACACACACACACACACATACACACACACAAACCAAGAGTCAGGTGTCAGCTAAACCACAACCTGACTGGACAAAACCTCCATTGAAGTACAAGGCTAAACATGCCTTTCCAATAATCACTCAAAGCATACTTCACGTTTAGTACAAACCTTGAGCCAAATTCCATAAGTTTCAATGCAGAGTGGCCATTCACTCTTCATAACTGTATAAATTTAGCCATTCTTTCTTCTCTCGCTTCGCTGTCCACAACAGCATTTCCTTCTCCTGTTATTTAAAAGCATAGAGCACTCACAATAACCCAGAGAAAATCTACTGCTCAAGGTTGCTTGCAAAACATAAACAAGACCTTTCTACGAGTGAAAGCACTCTGTTCATCAAAACACTTTTTGTTGCCTCCAGAGCAGCAACAAAACATTTGGTTCGCTATTTAGTTGGGAAAATCATTCTCAGAAGGTGCCGTTGAGTTTGATGTTTACAACCCCATACACGCTGAAATACTAAAAGAAACATAATACCTAACGGTTCTGTAAAAAAAAATATATATATATAGACACAAGATCTATTCACAACTTTGAGTAAAACCTAAATAGTGACATGTGGCCAAGTATGGTGACCCGTACTTGGAATTAGTGCTCTGCATTTAACCCATCCAAAGTGCACACACACAGCAGTGAACACACACCCGGAGCAGTGGGCAGCCATTTATGCTGTGGCACCCGGGGAGCAATTGGGGGTTCGGTGCCTTGCTCAAGGGCACCTCAGTCGTGGTATTGAAGGTGGGAAAGAGCGCTGTACAATTCACTCCCCCCACCTACAATCCCTGCCGGTACGAGACTCGAACCTTTGGGTTACGAGTCCGACTCTCTAACCATTAGTTTACTAAATAATTGTTTACTAAATAAGAGATCAAGTTTAAGCTGCCAGAGACAAAAGTGAAGAAATAGAAAAAAAGCAATAAATACTCAATTTTTCCAGATCACATTTCACCCCAAAATCTATGGGGGGAAAATTACGTTTTATTTTGTATAAAGATAATGAAGCCTAATTTTTATATTTCGCAAAATTAATATAATATATAATCTATTTACTTTTTTTCCATAAAGAATAATTTCCATTATTCTTAATGTTGATTCTCATTAGATTCTCATTTACAGTAATGCAGTGATTTTATTACTTTACAAAAAAAAAAAAATTAGAATAATTCTTAGAAGGCAATGATGTAAATCCAAAGCTGCAATGATACATAAACACTTTACAATTCAAATAATATATCATTCTTTTTCACATTACCATAATAAGAAAGGGATTTTTTTTTTAAATTACACTAATGAGAATTGTGGGGGAGTGTTTAACTGTCATGCAAATAATAGCACAATGCAAAAATCTTAATGGCCCTAACAGGCTTTGTTGCTTTCGTTTAATTTCTTATGTCTTTTTCCTTTGGTTTTAGAGTGAAATAAAACTCTTGACAGGTTTCATGATTCACCCACGTAATAAATAACATGTAGCTGAAAATAAAATGAACTGAAATAAACACGTCTCTGGATGAACAGTGATACTGGTGTCATTATGTCGGTTAGTCTTTAATTAGCATCACTTCAGTTTATAGTCCAACGGTTGGTAACACTTTAAACAAATGAACATGATTATATCACGACTGGAATCCTTCCAACAAATGCTGTTCTGTTTTCCTATACGGTCTCTTTATCGAGCAAATACATCGGCTCATAATTAACATGAAACTACTTTTGAGTATAGTTGTGCTGATGAAGTGATGCTATCGAGATAAACGTTACTGTTCTTGGAAGCTCTTAGAAACACGTGAAGCCTGAAAAAGGAGGCGTGTCTTTAGCCGCCGTTCCTGATTTATTGCAGCAATGGGGAAGTAAAGCCGTGTGAAAGATAAGCGATCAGCCGTTCACTCCTGAACTCGTGTCCTTACCTCAGTGTTCTGCTCCCGGGGAAATAATCTGCTGAGCTGGACAATTGGCTGTAACCATTTTGGCTGTTCGGTGCAAGTTATCTGGGTGACCTCACCACAAACAAGTTCCCACTAAAGCAAGAGAAAGACATCTGGGTGACCTTTTAGAACAAGTTTCGAGTGAGACTGTGATAACTTAAAGCTTTACAGATGGCAAACACAACCTTAAAGGCTAAAAGGAATACCTGCTGGCTGGGGTAAGGTTGGACAGTTTCAGTTGAACAGGAGCTCAGCCATCTCTCACACACACACAAAGGCTCCATTGTGCGATGGCAGCGGCACAGAGAGGCTGGAGAAATTAGCCTGGTAATGAGAAAGGCAGCAATGATGGGACAGAAAGAATGTAATGAATAACTCAGAGGCACGTTCCTCTAGACCGTGTCATAACGGCTCCAACTACCATCTGACCTCAGTGTACACACTGTCTTCACTGTTCCTCGCCCCAATTCATCTTTCTGGCAATTGCAGGAAGAGCTCATTTTCATAAACCCTCTATAAAACCCAAGCCATCTGATTGACATCTATGCAAATCCATTAATATTTGTTTGTGTGTGTGTGTTTGAGATCGGCTGCAGGATTGATAAGGACGTTCCCCTGTCCTCGTCGACCGTGTAATTCAGCTCTGCTGGGCTAAGACTGGCGAGATCGTGTACTTTCTTGTCTGGATGTGTTTTGAGAGCAAACAGGCAGGATTTCCATGGCAACACTAAGCCAAGCTTGAGGAGTGGGGTTTGGATTGAACACCATGGTAGTGGGGAGTGAATGAGTGAATTAAGCATGCTGCCGTTCGCCGTGTCACCAGACCATTACTAAAGCTTCTCGTTTCAGCCTATGAGATCAAATATTGTCATTATGAGTGGATTTGTCCATCTTTGATCCTTCTGTCGAAGCTCATTTTTTGATGGCAATTGCACGAGAATTTTATCCTGTAGGTTTGTTTTCTAAAACGGCACCCCAGGTGAATAGTTTAAAAAAATGTAATTGTATATTTCTCCAGTTGATTACATTAGGATTTTTTTTTTTCAAAGTTTTTCTAAAATGTTATGTTTAAATATGCAAATGAGACAATGTTTATTTAAATGAGCACTAATTTGTATAAATTTCCAGAACAGAAAATTGAACATCGGATAATGGCAGATTCAAAATATTTGTTATAGTTGTTGACTTATTAGTGTCTTTTTTAAAGGTTTTTATAGAGGGAATTTTGTTTGTATTGTTTAATATCACTCCAGATTTGTAATATCAACCAGAAAAACAACTCATTTTGATCATGTTTTTAGGAATAAAATGTTGCATAAAATCGGGCAAATAATATAAACCCTCGGCAAAAACCTTCAGCATATAGATATGAATATGAAAATGTGAAGTTTGGTGGATGTAAGTGGAGATTTCTGGCTCTCGAAAACAGGGTTATTATAGATACATAAAACTGAAATTAAAGCTATTAAAAAATATAACTACATTATATTACTACTAAAATTGCATGCCAAACTAAAACTAAAATAAAACTTTGCTAAAACTTTAACTAAAATGAAAATGAAAATTGGAAATATAAAAACTGATTCAAAATATTAATAAAAACTATAATAGTATCTGAGTGATAGTAACACTGTTTAAAACTCATTTGGCTTTTAATGATACATGTGTTTTGAAATGTACAGACACAAATAGATAAAGTGCAATAAAATAAACAGTAACACTTTAAAATAGGGAACACATATTCACTATTAACTAAGAATTTTCCCTCAATAAACTCCTAATTTGCTGCTTATTAACAGTTAGTAAGGTAGTTGTTAAGTTTAGGTCTGGTGTCATATATAATAAGACATTAATATGTGCTTTATAAGTACAAATAAACAACCAATATGCTAGTAATATGCCTGATAATTAGCAACTAGTTAATAGTGAGAATAGGTGCTTAAAATAAAGTGTTACCAAATAAACACTTAGAAGTATTTTGGATGTATTAAAAAATATATATTTTGAATGTTCTCTTTCCACTAGTTTTTGCTCGAAACAACATGGTATTAAAAGTTGACTAGTGCATTAAAAAAAATGGTTTTACCTGTCTTAAACAACATGTCTACTGATATAAAGCAACTGTTGTGGTTATCCAGATTATAAGCAAATGAAAACATATTAACATGGTGAGACAAATTCCAAATTTGACAATCAATTCAGGCAGGCATCAGTACTCAACTTTGACTCACCTGGAGAAAATAGTGTTTGTGTGGCCATACTGAGGTGTAACTGCTAAAGTAAATAATCGTAAGTGTAGCAGGGTGGCCATCTGTCCCTGTGATGAGACACGATAAGGTAAGCTAGGGTGCATTCTCTCCCAGCACACCTGTTTAAACAGTCAAGGGTGTTTGATTACTGTATTCAAAATCATATGGCCTCAGAATTGCCTTAGAGAATCTCATGCACACTGTGTACTTTTGGTGTTGTAAATGGTTAACAATTCTTCAAACTCAGAATACTTCAGCTCTGAGGTCACCGAACTATTGATTTCAGTTATATTGATTCAGGGTTTAGGAAGTCACTGTCTGCTTAGCAGAGATAGTGGAGATGCATCACTTCATCTTCACATCTCACAATAATGTGAGAATGGACTCGAGATGCTTGCCTTTTGTTGTTATTTTCTATTCATGATAGATGACTTGATTACGTAATGCATATTCAGATCTGTTTTATCTAGTTAAACAGTTATTCAGAGCACACACCTTCTGTGTGGCATAACTGTTTTCAGCCTTATTTTGGCTCTACTACGCCATCTAGAGGCGTAAACGAAGGCGGTTTTAAACAGAGTCATGATGCCAAATGCTGTTTCTTCACCTCTTGCATTTGACTGCTGTGTGACTGCATTCTGGTATCAGCTTCATTCTAGTAGCTAGAAATACACAGTTTGGAAGAATGTGATAGTTAAAATGGACTGTTTAAGAAACAGTTGCTGAAAAATAGGCTATCCGTTAAAAAAAAAAATAATATACATATATATATATTATTTGAAATCCGGCAACCAGAGCGCAAGCTACCAACACAAACAAGAACATGCTGCCTTTGAATGGAGAAGCGCATGGCATGTGGGCGCGCACTGTCTGTCTTTGTGTATAAATAAATAACGCACGGCGCTGTGTATGTCTAATATGAATGAATGAGCGATTATGATTTTGTTTTAGCGAATTTATATTCATATCGCAATTTAATGTTGTAAATAATAATTTACAGATGATTTCTGCAAGTCAAAGCAAACGCTTGATTGTGAAAAGCTGGATTTAACAATCATTGGCTTTAATCCGCGTTATCGCTCATAATCGAACATTAGAATTGCTTATCCTAATTTAGGCACCCCTGCCAAATTCTGCCTGCGTTCTAGGAAAGGGGGAGCACATAATGCGCCTTTAAAACTAAATTTGCAGTGTAGATGGAATGAGGTCAGACAGAAAGCTTCTCATTGCACGCGCCGATTATCATTAGATACTATATTCAGCCAATGGACGGCGACGGGGCGTGGCTTTGGCTGAGGATAGGCTAGTGACAGCAGCTGATTGGCTGGATTCTCTTTCCTTTATACCTTCGGAAAAGGATAAATCCTTGTGAGGCGGTTTAGCAGAAGTATTGAAAGTTGTGAAGGGAGATAGGAAGCTCAGAGCATGAAAAAGTGCAGTCGCCTAAACCTACCGCATGGTCATAATACAAACTATGCTGAAGACACTTGTCCGTTTCCATTGAACGGCTTCAGATACTTCGCGTCCAGAGCGCACTCTGGGTTCGTTTTCAGTCGAACCGGCAGTTGAACGGCAGGCTGTTGATTTTGACGACATTGCCGGGACTTGACAGAGCTCCTGACGGGGATATGCGCCTTTGTGGAACCAAGAGAGCAGCAACTTTGTTTCCACACTGACTAAATCATATTGTGAAGAAGATTAAAAGCTAACATAAGCAGTAGCATTTACAAATAACAGCGTATCTAAAAGTTTGAGACAACAACAAACAAAAAACATAGGCCTACCATTAAAAGCCGTGCTTGCACAGGTTCTGCTCGATCCTCTTCAATAATATCCTCTGCTTCTCAATCGGGCTCAAACTGATAAAGAGATATTAACTACGCCTTTGTTTACAATACAACGGGAGCACATGGCTGCTAGGCACTAGAGGCGGTTTAGCCAATCACAACACACTGGGCTAGCTAACCAAGCAGAGCCCATCGCCTATTTCTGAGGGTGGGTCTTCATAAAAGCAAGAAATGACCAGCGTGTTTCTCAGTGAAGGGACAGAGCGGTGTGGAATAAAGGTAAATTATGTGAAAAATAATGCGTTTTAAAAAAAATGAAGCATTAACACATGTTAGACTGCACTAACTGCCCATAAACACAATCAAGCCTAGAAAAAAAAAACAGTGAACCACCCCTTTAAATAAAATGCCAAAAATAAAATCGTGTCATAATTTATTTACCTATGATGTTCCATCCTTTGCACATTCATGAGAGCTCATGAGATGAGTAGCAATGTAGTTATGATGAATCATTTTTTTGAGTTAGATGTTTGTTCATGAATTGGACTGATCGGATTCATTTGCAATCTCCAGTTCACAGCTCCCAGGAAGGAAAGATAATGTGTTTGTTTTCAATGAAATTTCAGTCTGTTTGTCACATAAAAATATCACATGAAATATATTGGAATCTGAAAGCTTTGAGTGAGTAAATAATTACAGATTTTTACATTTTGGTTAAACATTTTGCTTATAAGACTTATTTGAATACAAACTCAGATGTTCAAAGGATGAGGTGGAAATATGTCAACAAGTGATAGCTCTACCCCAAAATAAAAATCATTTACTCACCCTCATGTTATTCCGAACCAGTATGAATTTCTTTCTTGGTAACACTTTAAAATAGGGAACACATATTCACTATTAACTAAGAATTTTCCCTCAATAAACTCCTAATTTGCTGCTTATTAACAGTTAGTAAGGTAGTTGTTAAGTTTAGGTCTGGTGTCATATATAATAAGACATTAATATGTGCTTTATAAGTACAAATAAACAACCAATATGCTAGTAATATGCCTGATAATTAGCAACTAGTTAATAGTGAGAATAGGTGCTTAAAATAAAGTGTTACCAAATAAACACTTAGAAGTATTTTGGATGTATTAAAAAATATATATTTTGAATGTTCTCTTTCCACTAGTTTTTGCTCGAAACAACATGGTATTAAAAGCCAAATAGCCCAAAACCCAAAATTGACTAGTGCATTAAAAAAAATGGTTTTACCTGTCTTAAACAACATGTCTACTGATATAAAGCAACTGTTGTGGTTATCCAGATTATAAGCAAATGAAAACATATTAACATGGTGAGACAAATTCCAAATTTGACAATCAATTCAGGCAGGCATCAGTACTCAACTTTGACTCACCTGGAGAAAATAGTGTTTGTGTGGCCATACTGAGGTGTAACTGCTAAAGTAAATAATCGTAAGTGTAGCAGGGTGGCCATCTGTCCCTGTGATGAGACACGATAAGGTAAGCTAGGGTGCATTCTCTCCCAGCACACCTGTTTAAACAGTCAAGGGTGTTTGATTACTGTATTCAAAATTATATGGCCTCAGAATTGCCTTAGAGAATCTCATGCACACTGTGTACTTTTGGTGTTGTAAATGGTTAACAATTCTTCAAACTCAGAATACTTCAGCTCTGAGGTCACCGAACTATTGATTTCAGTTATATTGATTCAGGGTTTAGGAAGTCACTGTCTGCTTAGCAGAGATAGTGGAGATGCATCACTTCATCTTCACATCTCACAATAATGTGAGAATGGACTCGAGATGCTTGCCTTTTGTTGTTATTTTCTATTCATGATAGATGACTTGATTACGTAATGCATATTCAGATCTGTTTTATCTAGTTAAACAGTTATTCAGAGCAGACACTTTCTGTGTGGAATAACAACTAATGTTTTCAGCCTTATTGGCTCTACTACGCCATCTAGAGGCGTAAACGAAGGCGGTTTTAAACAGAGTCATGATGCCAAATGCTGTTTCTTCACCTCTTGCATTTGACTGCTGTGTGACTGCATTCTGGTATCAGCTTCATTCTAGTAGCTAGAAATACACAGTTTGGAAGAATGTGATAGTTAAAATGGACTGTTTAAGAAACAGTTGCTGAAAAATAGGCTATCCGTTAAAAAAAAAAATAATATACATATATATATATTATTTGAAATCCGGCAACCAGAGCGCAAGCTACCAACACAAACAAGAACATGCTGCCTTTGAATGGAGAAGCGCATGGCATGTGGGCGCGCACTGTCTGTCTTTGTGTATAAATAAATAAGGCACGGCGCTGTGTATGTCTAATATGAATGAATGAGCGATTATGATTTTGTTTTAGCGAATTTATATTCATATCGCAATTTAATGTTGTAAATAATAATTTACAGATGATTTCTGCAAGTCAAAGCAAACGCTTGATTGTGAAAAGCTGGATTTAACAATCATTGGCTTTAATCCGCGTTATCGCTCATAATCGAACATTAGAATTGCTTATCCTAATTTAGGCACCCCTGCCAAATTCTGCCTGCGTTCTAGGAAAGGGGGAGCACATAATGCGCCTTTAAAACTAAATTTGCAGTGTAGATGGAATGAGGTCAGACAGAAAGCTTCTCATTGCACGCGCCGATTATCATTAGATACTATATTCAGCCAATGGACGGCGACGGGGCGTGGCTTTGGCTGAGGATAGGCTAGTGACAGCAGCTGATTGGCTGGATTCTCTTTCCTTTATACCTTCGGAAAAGGATAAATCCTTGTGAGGCGGTTTAGCAGAAGTATTGAAAGTTGTGAAGGGAGATAGGAAGCTCAGAGCATGAAAAAGTGCAGTCGCCTAAACCTACCGCATGGTCATAATACAAACTATGCTGAAGACACTTGTCCGTTTCCATTGAACGGCTTCAGATACTTCGCGTCCAGAGCGCACTCTGGGTTCGTTTTCAGTCGAACCGGCAGTTGAACGGCAGGCTGTTGATTTTGACGACATTGCCGGGACTTGACAGAGCTCCTGACGGGGATATGCGCCTTTGTGGAACCAAGAGAGCAGCAACTTTGTTTCCACACTGACTAAATCATATTGTGAAGAAGAAACTCTTGGCGCTCTCCGAGCGTTTCAAGCTGCAGCACGTGTAGGATTTTCGTGCGCAATTAAAAGTTGAGACTGTTGAAGTGAGTGTATGGGCACAGACCTGGCTATGGTGGAGCAGACGCACATCAGCAACAATAGCGACGTGCTCCCCGGCGATTCCACTGATTCTGGGGAGATGGACCTAGACATGGACGCCTCCCCGACTCCCGGCTCTCCAAACTCGGCTGGGGATAAAATGGACATCGCCTGGTGCAAAACCCCATCGGGACACATCAAGAGGCCAATGAACGCATTCATGGTTTGGTCGCAGATAGAGAGGCGCAAGATTATGGAACAGTCGCCGGACATGCACAACGCGGAGATCTCAAAGAGACTCGGCAAGCGCTGGAAACTTTTGAAAGACAGCGACAAGATCCCCTTCATCCGCGAGGCCGAGCGTCTGCGGCTCAAGCACATGGCAGACTATCCAGACTACAAATATCGACCTCGGAAGAAGGTGAAGTCATCCAGCGGCAAGACTGGGGAGAAGGCGGAGCGCGTGAGCGGCAGCCCCGGCGCGAAGTCTGCATCCAAAAAGAGTTCGAAAACTCTCAGCAGGACGCACAGAAAATCCACAGCGCTGGAGTTGACCTCCCACTCCGTCCCGGCAGACCACCACACTCTCTACAAGTCCAGGTCCGCGTCCGCCGCCAAACAGATCCCCGAGAAACCAGCAAAGCGCGGGCATGCGTTCGGGGGATGCAGCTCCGATAGCAGCCCGCCCTCCGTCGCCGTGCCGGCTAGCCCCACTCTGAGCAGCTCGGCGGAATCCAGCGACCCGCTGAGCCTCTACGAGGACGGGCTCGCGAGCGGAAAGGAAGACGCGGAGCCCGCCGCGCGCTTCAAGTACACCCGCGCGCCGTCTCCGACGCCCTCCGCTTCGCACTCGTCCTCCTCGCAGTCGTCCTCATCGGATGAGGAGTTTGAGGACGAGCTGGCGGACACCAGTCCCGGCTTTGACAGCTTCAGCACCTTTGGCACCGCGCCTCTGGACAGAGATTTGGAGTTCAACTTTGAGTCGGGCTCCGGCTCGCACTTTGAGTTCCCCGACTACTGCACCCCAGAGGTGAGCGAGTTGATATTAGGGGACTGGCTCGAATCGACAATATCCAACTTGGTGTTCACTTATTGAGCAGATTGAAAAATGACTGGAGGGCTGCAGAATCCTCCGAGTCGAGTCAACGACATGATTCCTCGTCTTTACCATGCATCAGATACTGTGGGTTCTCATTATCCACTGACAAGAGTGCAGATGAAAGTGCTTAGCTTGCTCGTTTGGTGCTGAAGGAGGCGCGCTTTGGACGCAGACGAGGAGGGCATTGCGCGGTGGCGAGTTCACGCTGTGCGCCCTCCTCGACTTTAAAAAGGGACGTTTTTAAACAGAAGACAAGTCTGGTCATATGCTTGTGTCGATGGAGGTACTGAATGGAGAGCACGCGAGCGATGATTCGTTTGCTCGCGCTTGAGGTTGTTTACCAGAATCGTGTGTTAGACCAGCATCGCATGCTTTCATTACGATTTAAGGCTGTTGAGAAGCGTAACTGGTGTTGATTCATTGAAACCGAATGGCAGCGCCATATGAGACGCAAAAACAAACACAATCACCAGCTTTCCTGTCGTCATGGCATCAGGATTCAGACGCAACTCAGATGATTCGATTCTTTACACTACAAATCAGGACCAAAATTCATCCGAGGAGCGTTTTCTCTCTCTCTCCTTCTCTCTCTGCCTTTTACTTTTTCATCCTTGTAACTTTTCGGCGCTGGCATTTTTATATCGATGTATTTATAATGGCAAAACATTGCTCCTCTCTTCCCCTCTGTCACTTGTGTTCTAGTCAGTCTGTTGTGTGTATAGGCTACACATGCACATGTCCATCTGTCTCGCGGAAGGGCTAGCTTTGTTTCGTATTATTTAATTGATGACCTCTCACATGGAACGGAGATTAAATGTTTCATTATTTTCTGAGTGTATTTTTGTACAAAAACTATCGAGGGGGTGTCAATCGGTGAATATCGCTGTTTGGATTTCCGATTTTTAAAGCCAGGGGGTTGGGTTGTCTCCAAAATCTGCCCCCTAAACATGTTTACAGTGTCAATCCACAGGCTTCTTAAAGAGACAGTATCTGCATTTCAACGACCAATCGTCATTAGCCTACAATGCGTGCGCTGAGTGAGGTTGTATGTAGCTGCAGCAGCGACAGCTGCGATTTATCGCGTCCTTATTGGGGATACTGTACTTTTTGAATACCAATTTCTTTGTGCTTTTATAGTGACACATTTCGGTTTGAACCACTGGATGGAATTACAGATACAGTGGAAATGCCTATATTCATGAACAATGGAGTACGTCTTCACTCCATAATTGTACAAGGATATTTAATCTTTTCTACTTGTTGGCTAAATGTAGCTAATTGTTTTAGTATATTATGGCATGGCGAATAGCATTTTGTATTTCTGAATTCAGGTTTATGTAGAGCAGTTGTGTTTAAGGCAGAGGATCAACATGAAGATTTCTATGTACATTGTGAGTGTAAAATAAGTAAAAGATTGCGTGTTTATGTCTGACGATGATATATCATGACAGGAACAAAGAACATATATCTTTATACATCCCTATGTTTAAGAGTGTTGTTCACCTATATAGAAGTTCTTCACACTAATAAAAAATGGTTCTTTAAAATAATTTTTCACTTAATGGTTCTTCTATATGGCATCACTGCGAAAAAAACACTTTGGAACCTTTTATTTTAGAGAGTGTAAGGGACCTTATTTTGTTTTACCTTTGCATAGCAGAGCAATAAAGAAAAGGCTAAAAGTTCAATATTTGTACCTTATTTGCCCTTAAATGGTACATATTAATATTTTAAATGTGCTTATTAGTACCTAAAATGTTCATATTAATACCTTTTGAAAGCATACAACCCCAGTTTTATGCCTTTTTTTCAGAGAGTGTAAGTATGAGTGCTCAAAAAGGTCATTTGTGTATCAGGATTTTGATGCTTTAAAGACATTTACTCTAAAATAGCTGATAATTAATATTATTTATTAATTGCACTTACACAGTCACCTGCACCAGCTCTGCTTTTGTATGTCATTCTATGTGAGACATATGAAGCGATGCATGGCCAAAAGATTGACAGTCAGGCCTACTGCAACCTGGAGTCACAAGGAACTGTCACATAATGATATTACGATACTATTTCATTTCTTTGGTCCCTGGTAAACATCCCTCCCCCCAGTGTTTTTTTTTTTCCACAATAAGACACAGGCAAGTGGGTAGGCAGCTATCAGAGGCGATCCAGACATTACAAAAATGCAATAATCACATTGCATGCCTGCAATATGCCATGTTTACATGAGGAGAAAAAAAAAGAGATCAGATGGTTTGTCCGTGTCTCAAGAGCTGAGTGTTCCAGCAACTCGGTCTGAGTCATTATCTAGCATCATACCGACTGATAGCGAAGGGTGTGAACCTAATGCCCTAGTCGAGTGTGAGCATGGATGCACACTGCAGCAAGAGGGTCTAGACATTGGGCTCTGTGGGGGAGGAGTGTGAGACAGATGAGATGTCTCTGCCGGGAGGCTACATTGGTGGTGCTCAAGTGGATTGTT
>NW_015542555.1:272771-276177 GCF_001515605.1 Sinocyclocheilus anshuiensis
AGCAGGGATGACTGCTGAAACCAATTAATTATTTCTGGGTGCACTGGTTTGTGTCGGGAAAGGGGAGGGGGCTCTCGAAAGATTTTGTGTTAATCTGTTTACATCCCCCAAACGAGAAAAGAGACAGGAAGCCGTTTTAATACCACAGTTGTGCAAAGTTAAGATATGAATGTATAAGTCTGTCAAGCAGACTTGGATGATGGATTGTGTTGGGGTGCCGGTTGCAGGCTCATGAATCCATGTTTCTTGCAATGTACTGACTTGTTATCTGGAGTCAGTGACAGGCAAAGGTTGAAGTGTCGGGAAAGGGGAGGGGGCTCTCGAAAGATTTTGTGTTAATCTGTTTACATCCCCCAAACGAGAAAAGAGACAGGAAGCCGTTTTAATACCACAGTTGTGCAAAGTTAAGATATGAATGTATAAGTCTGTCAAGCAGACTTGGATGATGGATTGTGTTGGGGTGCCGGTTGCAGGCTCATGAATCCATGTTTCTTGCAATGTACTGACTTGTTATCTGGAGTCAGTGACAGGCAAAGTTTGAAGCTGTATGTGTTTGTGTGTGTATATATACTGTATATGTATGTATGTATGTATGTATAAACATATATATATATATGTATATATATATAGATAGATAGATAGATAGGTAGATACATACATACATACATACATACATACATACACACACACACACACACACACACACACACACACATACACAAATCTTGCATAATTACTTTAAATAAAAGGGATAATAAAAATTGCACATTGTTATTGTATTTTATTATTATTAATTTTAGTACTACCCTGAAAAGCTATTTTACATAACATGAAACTTTTTCCAATATGATCAGTGTTGTACTTATTTTGCCTTCTGAGAAACATGTAAATATCTTCTGTAGCTTTTGAAGTAGAGTAATAAATTAATAATAACCTCTTTATAAAGATATACAATTATATAATTAATTATAAAAATAATAAGCGCCTGAAAACTTTTGAAGTGAGTCTTTTTTTCTAATCTTTTTTAAATTTATTATTTTGTCTTGTGAAATGTGTGAATTAGTCTATTCAGGGCGGTACTAAATAGTCTTTATTGCATTTTTTATTATTATTATAATTTTTGACCATTTTGCAAGGTGAATGTACACAGTGTGTGTGTGTGTGTGTGTGTGTATATATATATAAATAATCCATAAATTCTGCTTTATGTATTACATTAAATTAATGAACAAGATCACACACACAATATATAACTTTATAGCATTAACAGAAGGCAGCACAGATGGTTCAAATTAGTGCACTTAGCGAGATTAGTAATATTTACACTTATCCACATACTATGGTTGGCACTACAGTCCAATAAGCTGTCATAAATTTATATTTATCTATTTAACCACCCTAAAGCAATTTACTCAAAAACCAAGCCCTCAATACACTCAGTGACCTTAAATATATTCATTGATGTAGGCAGAAGGTGATTATTATTATTATTGCTATTATTATTATTATTATTATTATTAAAAAACCGTAGACAAATTTCCGTTAAGCGCATAGTATTGGACAAGGGGTGGGGTCATGGGTGAAAGGGGCGTGGTCAAGCGAGCTGTCTAGCACGTGCAGACAATGCACTATCATCAATACAAGCCAAACATCCGAACGCTGAAAGTTTTGCGCTTTTGGATTATAACGACAAAACGGGATCACGCCTCAATGGACTTTCACGCGTTTTTGATAAAACTCTTCGAGGATAACTTCCTGACATAGGTAAACGATTTTGAATTATTTTAGCGGGAGGTTTGGTGCGTCTGCTCTCAAAGTTGAGCACAAAGGGGGAGTGGAGTATTCCTTTGTTCATCATGTTATGAACTGACTGCTCACAAACTTCACTTGGCCACGCGACAGTGGGATGAGAACATGATAACAGAATGGAATATCAGTAACTTACTGGATGACTTTTCATAAACCTGGCCTGATTGGGAATTGTATTTACTCATCACAATTAACACGAGGAATAATCAACAAAGAATGAACTCACGTACATTTTGGTCCATCTGTCTTAAACCGTATAATCATATTAATTCGGGGTTTTAATAATTAGAAATCAGGTTAGTAATATATATATATATATATATATTTTTGTTGAGAATTAGGTTAGCAACAGGCAGGGATGGGCAGTATTTGAAATGCATGTATTTGAAATACAAAATACTATTTTGTTTTTAAATACCTTTTTGAATTTAAATACATTTAATCTTAGTATTTTTGTATTTACAAAATACATAGGTTCTTTGCCAATCAACCTCCTTATTAGACTGCTGATTTCCTGCAGGGATGGGCAGTATTTCAAATACATGTATTTGAAACACTATTTTGTATTTAAATACCTTTGGAAAAAGTCAAATGTATTTTGTATTTAAATACATTTAATCTTAGTATTTTTGTGTACTTGTTGATCCAGGAAATCAGCAGTCTAATTAAGAGGTTGATTGGCAAAAAGTATTTTTGTATTTTGAAAATACAAAAATACTAAGCTTAAATGTATTTAAACAAAATACAAAATAGTATTTTGTATTTCAAATGCATGTATTTGAAATACTGCCCATCCATGGCAACAGGTAGTTTTTCAGTAATTTTGAGTAGCAGTTCTGATTTTTTAAAGACAATTTGCGATGTATTTCTTTTCATGATTATGTTTTGATTTGTCCCCCCATTTAACTTGTCACAATAATAAAAATAACAAGGCAATCTATTTTTTGATTTATTTGTTATAATTGAAATATTCTTAAAGGTTATCATTTGAACATGTATTGTAATTGTAATCAGGAAAAAATCTGAGAAAGGTGGAAACGGGTCATTTAAATATAAATGATCACGAAGTGAGTTAGAGGATCAGAAGGTGCAAATTCAAGTTTAATTGCAGAGCAAATTGCTTAATAAAATGCTGAACTTTAAGAGATTTTTTGGATGTTTTTTTTCTTTCTTTCTTTCTTTTTTCCCCCTTCTGCAATCCCTTTTTAAACATCAGGATCATAAAAAAAAATCAGATAATGATTTATGATATGTTCTTGGTAGGCTACTTTCTAAAGTCATAAAATCCATAGGTCACACTTGTTTAGTATTACAAAAAAGAAGATTGTTGTTTTCCTTTGTTCTTCCACCCATGAAGTATACAATAGATAGCTATTTTAATATTGATGGCACTGGGGCCTATGGACGCGTCACAATGAAAACAAGCTTTTCAGTTTAATAAATACAAAATACTATTTTGTTTTTAAATACCTTTTTGAATTTAAATACATTTAATCTTAGTATTTTTGTATTTACAAAATACATAGGTTCTTTGCCAATCAACCTCCTTATTAGACTGCTGATTTCCTGCAGGGATGGGCAGTATTTCAAATACATG
>NW_015542555.1:276532-288067 GCF_001515605.1 Sinocyclocheilus anshuiensis
CCCCCTAATGTATGTTACATACATGATATGAAAGGAATGGTTTATCACAGCCACTGTTTAGATGTTTATATTAGTCAAAAAAAAAAAAAAAATAGGAGAAAAAAGACATTGCAGGCATCAGAAGACAGCACAGCTAATTAGTCACTTTTGTGCGGGAAGCGTGGTGAGATGATGTCACCGGCAGTGAAGTAATTACTACCCATAAATCATAGTGTGTGAGAGGTAGTGGTAGAGAAGCGAATGCTGCTTTTGGCAGCTCTGTTGTCTTGAACTCATGAGCCCACTTCTGTCTCCTTAGTGGAAAGGTAAATAGACACCTTCTTGCTCGCAGACGTACTTTAGGATGAGGCAGATGAACGGTTTCCAGTGTAGCTCTGCATCTGTTCAGCACAAGGGTCTTTATTTCAGAAATTAATTTCAGATTTCAGAGGTTTTCTGGAGTAAAAGCTCTCCGGCTGCGCTGTGACAACAGGCATCATCCGCAGCATTAATTTTCTTCCCAGCATCACAGCAGTTGTTTTGGCACCCCCGTATGTTTTTAATAGTTTGGTATCTTAGGGCCTTGTCAAGATCTTGGTGGAGGCCTTTGAAATTAGACTGAGTTTCTGTCAGCGTATGCTTTGATTTACTTTCTCCCCGTCTATCTCGCTCCACGCGGCCAAGAAAGCCTGATGTTTTACTGTCCCGAAACTGAGTGCGAATTTGCTGACGGTGCTAAACCGTCGGGATGCGCAGGCTGCCCAGCCGCACCACTTCTGAAGTTCTCCTGCGCTCTCATGTGACAAGCTGTCGGTTTATGACTGGGAGCAACTGGTATATGTTTGTGTCATGTTTATGTGCGGTTTGAATGCGCACATACGCCAAAGGGTAGCTTTGTGTCACGACTGCGCGTCGATGCTTTGTTCCGCGAGAGTTTGTTATAAATAGTTATGTTGTTTTGAAGTGGGGCTGCCCTGTTTCTCTCACACTTTTGTGCATTTTGAGAGCACATCTGGGTCTCCATAGGGTTTTTCAATGGAGTTGACAGGGTTTTGTGAGTGTGTTGGTCTATTAAATGATTGTTTATCATGCAGGACCTAACTAGGGAGAAAAAGAAAGGAAGCAGTGACTGTTGTGGATTGCACGTGAACCTGGTGCTTTATTCACAGCTCGATGCAAATGCAACACAGATGTTTCTGTACTGTACTGTGAAGTCTCCTTTCCTCTCTCTTCCCATCCTCTCTCATGCTTTCTCATCAGAAAATCCCTTTATGGTTCAGATTGGCACACGACATGCACAGCCTCCTCTCCTCCTGCTCCTCTTGCCTGTTTTCCATTGCTGCTCCTCACTCACACCCTGTCACCTACATATTACTTCTGTTTTCTTGAATGTGTTCCTCTGCTATTCCCTTTTCCTTATTAGTCGACTCCTGTGGAAAATGTAATTTGAGCTGAATGAGATACATTTCTATGGTTTGGCACTTTGGCTGTTTTGTAGCTTGCGGGCTTGCGAGACTTCATACTTTTCTTCTCCTTTACAATTTCTAGCAATTAATTCAGCTTGAACTGCTGTATTTAATGTCTATACAAACCTTGTGCTGTACAAAACTGTACTTAGGTGTACTATCTATTTTTTTTTTGATAATCTCCATACTTTTTGTAAACATTTGATTACAAACAATGTTTTAGCAGTTATGTTTAGAGGGCTCTTAAAGCATTAAATGGACCAGTGCTGTTATTGTTAACCAGGGATTTTTATTACTAATGAGGTACTATTTTTTTAATTAATATTTCAAATTAGTGTGTGTCCTATCTATCTATCTATCTATCTATCTATCTATCTATCTATCTATCTATCTATTTCAGTTTAGCAAGATAAAATAAATGAGAAATGTTGCCTTGCAATTAGCTGGAATAAAATGTTTTAATACATTTTTTTATATTTTATTTTATTTAAAGTTTATTTCAAGTAATACAAATTGGTTTTAGTTAACTATACACTATTAAAATTGTATTAAAAGTATTTTATTTTATTTATTTAAAAGTATTAATAAATATATGTAAATAAATATATATGTATATTTGTTACATTTTATTTATTTATTGACTAATTGAATGGAATATAATTTTTTTGTAGAGTTTTTTTTTCTTTGCAAAATGCATGCATTGCAGGACTATATAGACGATTGAATCTAAAATATGAGATGCGAGAGGGTGTGAATTAACAGATAAACAGAAATGAAAAGACTTGCTGAAACCTTCTTTAGGTTCTGTTAGTACAGAGCACATCTGTGAAAGCAATCACTGTATATTGCACTTGAGGATGAAGGTCAATGTCCTGTGACAGTTGGATTGGCTTCACTCACTGTGTGTGTGTGTGTTTAAGCTGTTCCACATGGTTCAGGGAAGATTGAATAATGCACTGAGGATACCCAGTCACAGAGAGCCTTTCACATGGTGGAGAGAGAGACTAAAAGTCTTCACTGCAATCTAAACTCACAGTTTACAGTAATCATCTCTGAGTACAGTATTGACAAGGAACTGAGCCGCCTAAACTGGAAGGTGAGAGACATTTTCCCATGAGAAGATTTTAGTTAATGAGCGGTGGTTTCGAAAAGATGAGAAGACTCAGCACTCTGAGGCTGATTGTGAGAGTAAGATCTGAAACGAGAGCTTTGAGGTGGGCGGCACAAATGAGAGAGTGGCAGACCTTTGGAACATCCGCCAATGTGCCTGTGAATTATAGCAGATTCATTAGAGCAAGTAGGCGGAGGGTGTTTCTGAGTACTGACAGTTCACAATCCGCAGGAGGTTGCGCCACTAGTGAGGGTGTGGATTGTTCAACACTCTTTCCTGACCTCATCCAGTCGGCTGGTGTGCGAGGCAGCTTAACCAAATGTGCATTATTTCTTAACATCAAGGAAGGTTAAATGGGGTCAGAGCATTAGTATGAGTTATAGTCATTACCTGGTTTGTTGGAAGCGTCCCGGTCGTGACACGCAAAGTCTTTGAGACTCTCTGGCCATTAAAAACCACATATCCGAGACTTATTACTCTTTTGTTTAGGGTCAGTGGAAAATCCTTGTCTTAGGACTTAAGCTATGTCATAAAGACAGTGATGCAGCCCATGCATGCTCATGCACCAAATACCCCATGTACGCAGTATATGGCATACAACAACTTGAATGCACATATTCTATGATGAGCATGTTTTTAATATCTGAACAGCATCCCCAATGATATAATGAAGAAAAATTTCCGCCCACTTGTTGGTCTTTTCCGTTGGTCTGAATGAAAATGCAAATCCATTCTTTGCCACTAGGTGCCGCTTTTGGAGCGTAAAATATCTGTTTCCCCAGTAACGCTGTACACAAAGCAGCACTGCACTCACAAATGCTGCTTTATCAGGCATTACAGGCATGATGAAATGAAAATGAGACCAATCACCGCAGATTAGCGTCATGCAAAGGAAGGGTTTGGAAAAAATGAATCGTTGAGTGAATCGTTTGCCAGTCGTTGAGCAAGTAAGGTAAAAATAAATGCATATTATAAGACAATGCCAGTGTTTTGTGACCTTGCATGCATGTCAACCTGTTGCTGGGGACTCCCAAAACCAAAATATGAACCTTTCATTACCCATAATAGGGGCACTTTAATCTTTGAAACACAAATTAATATATTTTTAATGAAACCTGAGATGTTTCTGTCATTGAATGTCCGGTGTTCTGTCGATTTGTGCTACCCTGTCAGATTTTGCTACCTCCCATTAAAACAGTGGGTAGTACAATTCGACAACGAAAAATGCTACCTGTAAAATTATGGTTTATTAATGTTTACACCTACCACAACCCTAAACCTACCCTTACAGTAATGCAAATACAGTAATTATGTTATATTCGCGGTTGAAGCTAGAAGGGATACAGCTACAGGAAACCAACAATAAATATTTTTTTTCTACCTATTAGATTGTTTTATTAAAGTCTACACCTACCCCAACCCTAAACCTACCCTTACAGTACTGCAGATACATTAAATATTGTTGTTCAGCATGAGAAAAAGGACGCAATATTGATGTGCGCATGCGCCGTAAACCCTGGTAGGACAATCTGACGGGTAGGATAAAATGTTAGGACACCTGGTAACCAAAAATTAGAAAAAACAAAAAGGTCACAAAGGCATTGTAAAAAATGAATCCATATGAATCAAGCAGTTTAATCCAAGAATTATGAAGAGATATTATTTAAAAATATAAATTTTTGTTTTGAAGATGAATCATAATCATATGGGTTTGGAATGAGAGAGTAAATGGTGAGAATTGTCATTTTTGGGTGAACTAATTCTTAAAGTTGCTGGGCATGATGTTTCATAATATATTAAATGAATTTTCGTTATTATTATTATCATTATTATTATTATTAAACAGAACAGTTTTTAAACATAAAAAATAGTGAATAAATTATAATTTTTAATTTTAATTTTAATTTTAATTTTTGTTTCTCTAAATCTAAAAAAAAAAAAAAAGATCTCATATAAATTGTATGTCAGAGCAATAAGTTGCTTAAACTATCAAAAATGTTTACCTTTTTATGGCGAGGCTAGTTCAGGTTAAATGTCATGTGGTGCAACACCTGAAAATTATAGTAGAAAGATAAAAATATTAAAGAAAAATCTGAATTCCAAATATATTTTGTTTGTAAAAAAAGATGCTTTTAACATTTAAAAAATGATGTAATGTATAAATAACTACTTAAATAAAACAGATGTATACACTCAAATGTGTACAATGTATAAGGCAAATATTTTTTACTTGGTTACACTACATTCAAGTCAATAAGTATATATATCTTAAAAATTTTATAAAAGATATTCAAAACCATATGAAACCAACATAATCAACAGATCCCATAACATACTTTAATAGGACATTCAGTGTAAAATGTCATATTAAAAAACAGGTCTGTTCCACATGTGGTGGATGGAAAAAATATGGGCCACATTCAACTGCAGTGTGAACGTTGCCTTAGCTGCTCTCTACTCATATAAAGTAATTAAGAATTTGTATGTGTAAAAGTACGTGCTAAAGCTGTCACTTGTGAAGTCCAATGCTTGTAGTGGTCTGTCAGTGGAGCCTTTTACTTTGGAAATAATGGTCTTAAGCTCTTAGCCTCTAATTCATTAGTGGCACCTAATACCTTCAGTTGCTTCATCAATATTCACTAACTGGTTTTAAAACTTCTCATGGAGTCTGAGCTGGCAGTACTAGACGGAGTTGCTCTTCAGTCGGCTTTAACATTTGTATTCCTAATGCTGCAGTTCCAACGACTTCTCTTAGGATCTGAAGAGTGTTGGCGCCATTTACCCTTTTCACTTGTCTTTTTTAATTAATCCCTTTCTAGCCGTGGTGGGCCAAAGAGAATCCTGTCTCATTAAGTGTCTAAATTCATGTGGCAGACTTGTGCTTTTATAAAAGGTACCAATCAAGGGTGTTAGAGTGGCGCACTGTGCTTCTTTTATTATTAGCAACTAATGCATCACTGTTGGCTTTTCAGCACGGTGTGTAATGGCCAACTAACAGCACATGTGCTCTGAAGTAAGTGCAGTCATAGCTGATTGCTTACTAGCTAAGGGGGACAAACCCAGCTCTGCTTAAAACAAAGTTTACTTTAGCATTGATGAGGTTTGTGACCTCAAGGAACTCGGCCACACATTGAGTCTTAGATTCTCTGTGCTGTACCTTCAACCGTTTTGTACACAAAGTTTATTGTGCCTCTCTAGGCAACTATTTAGAGATCAAAATGCGTCTTACTCAACCTGGACAAGTCCAGCATAGTCGTGTGACCTGATCTATGACAAATAATGAAATGTGGTGCTAGGCCATTAGTCATTTTGACGGAGTTTGTTGACGTTGTACTGTCTGTATCAGTGGTTTTCAGTCCTGGTCCTGGGGACTCTCAGCACTGCACATTTTGTATGTCTGTTATCTGACACACTCAGTCTGGTTTATGGAGATGTCTGCTAATAAGGTTATTGGAATCAGGTGTGTTAAATAAAGAAGACATAAAAAGTGCCTGTTTAAATTTGGTCACTTAATGTGTTTTTAGTGATTAAATCTAATTTGTTGACCACATAAATGTGCCTCCCGCGAAATGGATATAAATCCGATCTTCAATTGCCGCACTCGACAATCAACAAATAAAATTACTTTTTGTTTGCATATACACTAAAACAATAACATTACCAATGATGTCTGGATTTTAAATGACAACATGACTGACAGCAGTTTATCTAATAACATGTACGACATGTTCAAGTGAAACTTTGAAAAGGTTTCAAAAAATGGTAAACCTCACATTTCAGCCTTTAAATAAAGAAAAGGGTTAAGTGAAAATGTTTGTATTTTGTTTGCTCCATAAATAATTCTAGATACCTTATCTGAATTGTTTAAATGTGTAGAATCTACATAAGCTTGCTTTTCATCAACCAGGCAAAATTTACAGCAGGGCATGCAAATTCGTTGTTTTTTGGCCAAACAAAAACTGCACACAAGCTGAATGTAAATGTAACGCCACATGCATATATGACATGTACACATCACATGTACAGTAGTCAACGTTTGAAGTGGATCAAAAAATGTCATCAAAGTTGTCCTAAAACAAGAACACATTTTGGTTTTAGGTTTCAGGACAAGTTTGATGAAAGGTTTTGATCCACTTCAAATGTTGACTAGTGTGTATATACAGGTGCGTCGACATTAATTAGAATGTCGTGGAAAAGTTCATTTATTTCAGTAATTCAACTCAAATTGTGAAACTCGTGTATTAAATAAATTCAATGCACACAGACTGAAGTAGTTCAAGTCTTTGGTTCTTTTAATTGTGATGATTTTGGCTCACATTTAACAAAAACCCACCAATTCAACATCTCAACAAATTAGAATACTTCACATTTTTAGTGAATTGTTGGCCTTCTGGAAAGTATGTTCATTTACTGTACATGTACTCAATACTTGGTAGGGGCTCCTTTTGCTTTAATTACTGCCTCAATTCGGCGTGGCATGGAGGTGATCAGTTTGTGGCACTGCTGAGGTGGTATGGATTTACTACACATAGCCGTAGTTCACTAACAAGTTAAACAAAATCGCAGACGATTTTATTGCGCGATTTTGAAATCAAAGAAATCGTTCGCGATAATGACAGCTGTTTGCATAGCTTCTCAGTGAACTACGGCTCTGTGAAGTAAATGCTGCTCCATCTGAAAACATGTGAAAATACCACATTTAATAACATATTTTTACTCCAAACTCACTTCATAACGTCAGTCGAGTGTTTGAAATAAATCCTTCTGAGAGATGATGTGGCTTCTTACACAGAATAAGGCATGCAACATATTTCATAGTATTTAAGCAGTGATAAAGGCATTGCATTATAAATATACTTTATTTTAATGAAAATTATAATAATAAGAACTCCGATAAACCATATGTTGCCGTAGTCGTGTGTTTATTAGTGACGTTGAATCGATGAAAGCAGTTGAATCTTCTGTTTATTCAGCTGCAGCGATTTTCTGGGTTTCTTCTGCGAGGCGTATTTGGAGTTTCAGCGCGAGAGCGCCCTCTGGCCTTTGGATGGAGATTTACTGCTGATCACAGAACCGTGCTTCACTGAAAGATACGCATGACAATCGCAGCTTCTGTCGAATCGCGATCTCGATTCCATTTCGATTTATCGTGCAGCCCTACTGTAGATATGCCACATAGGCCTAATATTGGAAAAGAGAGGCCAGCGTAGTTGAAAGTGTGGTCTAAAAGTGTGGCTGATTCTTACACACATCATCATCTACCATTAGGCTTACTGAGCAGAAACACACGGACAAACTTCCACACTTGCAGCTTTGGAATTCAGCAAATAAAGTGTCATATGCAGGCACACCCTACAAAACGCTGTTCTGGCCTAAAGACTTTCAGCTTTCAGTCATTCAACAATTAGAGCATGATGTCGTTGTTTAATACTTTTATATTAAAGTTCAAAATGACCCCATTATGGAGCAGCTTTCTGAGGAGAAACTAGAAAGAACCGGAGCTGTTGTATAATGATAAGTCAGCATTTATTTTCCTAGTGGTTTGATGTATGGACTAGATGTATGTGCTATAGGTGGACATGTTCCTCATTAATTCTGAAGGTATTAAAACACAGGCCGTTAGTGAAGTATGATGAAAGTCACCGTGCCCCCTTCCTGCCTGCGTGCAGATCCTAAAGCCGTCCAGTCTGGGGGTGGAATGCAACTTTTGGCAGCAGTAACAGTGGCCGCCTTTGACGAAACACACCCGTGAACTGCTGCATCTCGCACAGTTGCGTTCCTTTCTGAAATATTTCGGTTCCAGTCAGTTGCCGTTGTCAAACATGATTATTGATACGCAGCTTTTATTTTCATTTCGTCGCACTCTATACCTCCCTTTTTCCCTCAGACGTATGTTATCATAAGGCAGTGCTCAAGCGGGGAGGTTTCTCACTCAGCAAGGGTCCACACGAGTAATGATGCCTTGATGTTTTTCTTGGGCACCGACTTTAAACAAAAATACACAACCTTCTGCCCACCTCACACATGCAAGGAAAGGAACACACCCACCTCCTCTCACTTTAACACATGCACACTTCTCAGCATGCTACCGGTTTCATCTAACCCACGCTCATGGGTTTGATGCTAAACGAGGCTTACGTTTCTATCTGGTTCTTTTCCTGCGACAGGTCGTAAAATAATCTGCGACTTAAAAGCACTCTGCTTTCTTCATTTCATCCTCTCAAAAAGGCCTCGTTTCATAAGATGACTTGGTGGTAAAAGGAGACATCAACAAACGTGGTAGCAACTGAGCCCAGGAGAAATTTGTATTCCTCAGATGTTGTGCTTTCATAGCTTAAGAGACTTAATGGATTACTTGGTTAAGTATTAACCTTGTCTCAGATGTTTCTTCTAAAATTTCTTGGGAGGAATAAAATGGATGCAAATAAGATACTGTATAGAGCTAAAAAAAAAAATGTGAAAAGGTAACTTTGATAATTTGCTATTAAAAGTTTGAGAAGTGTTCAAGTTCGTATTGAACCTCTTGATTTCAGATGACATATATTTGTGGGCAAATCTGAGCTTGGTTTGAGACATTGTTAAAAAAAAAAAAAACTAGCGAAGAGTTTGAAGCATTTCTTCTCCATTGAATGAAATTTCTGTCTGGCCAGAACCTCCAGAAATGATGTTCTCCTTGCAAAGGATTCCTAAAATATACAGGCATCTGTATATTTTCATATATAAAAGCCTATTTATCCAGTTTGTGAAAATATTTGTGATATGTTAATGATATTTATACAGTATAGTGTGACATTTATATTGTTACTGTTCTGAAGCCAGTACAAATTATTAAAAAAATGTTATCTGGAGAATGTTTACTTTGTATGTGAATAGTGCATCTTTTTTCACCCACTGTTAAAGTGAAATAACTAAGATATCAAAACATTTTAAATTGTTAACATTTTTGACTATTACTAGTGCTGTCAATACAGTAAAAATAGGTTCACATTATTCTGACTAAAAAAGCAAAATTAAACAATGATACCAAATTCGGGGAATGTGCTAAAAAGAATGTTGAACTTTTAATATTTTAATTTTTATAAAATAGTTTTTTTTATATTATATAAATAATATTATTTTAGCATATTTATATAAATTAATTTATAATATGTAAATAATCATATTTTTTTTCTCTAATTATTTGTCGACCACCAGTCACCCCTTTGCTGTCCCTCAACTTGAAATGATTTATGAATATACCCCCAATTTGAGATATTAAAAGAGGTCTAGTTTCTGATGTTTAATATGGGAGGATTTTTTTTTTTAAGTATAGTAGATCATGATCCGCACTCACAAAAACATTCTTCTTTTTTCGTTTTATTTTACATTCATCGTTGATGGGAAAAGACACAAACAGAACGTTTCGGCTCAAAGCCTTCCTCAGTGTTTTTTAAAGCACATGCTTTTGTTGTTGAACATAGATAAATCACACTTCCTGTTTGTGAATGTGTGTGTGTGGGTGTGTATGTGTGTGTGCATGTTCCTGTATATGTGAGTATTTCAGATATAGATCTGACCTTTACATAAATGTTAAGTCATTGGCTCCCCTGCGAGGCCACACATATTAAAAGGCAGTGGGTAGATTCATTAAAGGGGTCATATGATGCGATTTCAAGTTTTCCTTTCTCTTTGGAGTGTTACAAGCTGTTCGTGAATAGATAAGATCCCTGAAGTTGCAAAGACTAAAGTCTCAAAAAAATAATGATCTTTAAAAAAGCATCATATGACCCCTTTAAAACTAGTACAGTATTCCTTGTTCTGTGCTTGCTTACCAGCCTTTCAGTCTATACATCTCTCTTTAGACACACTTTCTCCATCCTTTCCCATGACCCCTCTCTATTCTTCCCCCGAGAGCACCTGCGTGGCTTGATGCACCTGTGTGAGCACTCTGTATTTGGTAGGTTGTTGTCATGGTGACTAGTGAGATATCTCACAGTGGAGGGCCGCTTGATAGGATCGGCCAAAGTGGACCACCCTCAGGGCAGCATGTGAAAGACCTCATTGTGCCAGGAACCACAACCAAATCTATTTCTCCCTGTGTGGCGGCCCAACTCAAAGCTGTGACTAAGCTTTCTGTACCTTTTTTTTTTTCTCTGTTCACGTATGCTTGTCTGAGGTGTATGGACTGAGTGAGTGTTTCGCTGTATAACCTGATTTCCTGTTCTTAGCATTGACTTTGTGTCAGTGTCTTTTAAAGAAGACTATCAGGACCTAAAGTGCCCTCTAACATCCTGTCTCCCTTATACACTTAGGTCAGAAACATACTTTGCGCAGCGACACAACTGCAGATGCAATTGCTGGCCAACTGTGAATCTGAAAGTGGTCTCCTTCAGATAAATTAGATTCTTAATGGCAATCAAGTCAAGTTCAAGCAGTAATTAACTCCTGATTATCATTTTATAATTTGTGACTGAAATGCATAATGTACTAACCCAGAATTAATTTGTTCCCCCTTTTATAGAGCAGCAGTCTGTTACTCAGCAGCGACAAGTGGTAGGGATTTTGAATCATTTGATGTGCCAGGAACTACAAACAAATCTATTTCGCCCTGTGTGGTGGCCCAGCTCAAAGCTATGACTAAGCGTTCTATACTTATTTTTTTTCTCTGTTCACATATGCTTGTCTGAGGTGTATGGACTGAGTGGGTTTTTCACTGTATAACCTGACTTCCTGTTCTTAGCATTGACTTTGTGCCAGTGCCTTTTAAAAAAGACTCTCAGGATCTGAAGTGCCCTCTAACTTCCTGTCTCACTCAGACACTTAGGTCAGAAACATATTTAGCACAGTGACGCAACTGCAGATGCGATTGCTTGGCCAACTGTGAATCTGAAAGTGGTCTCCTTCAGATAAATTAGATTCTTAATGGCAATCAAGTCAAGTTCAAGCAGTAATTAACTCCTGATTATCATTTAATAATTTTTGGCTGAAATGCATATGGAC